>NW_022145611.1:6600241-6655241 GCF_000002235.5 Strongylocentrotus purpuratus
CAGGGGTTTTAGGTATTTAATAACGGTCAGAAGAGCATTAAGGGGGCCCCCGCCCTAGGGCCCTTGGTAGGGTCCGGTGGCGGAGCCCCCGTTAGCTCTGGGGTTTTAGGCATTGAATTACGGTCAGATGATCATATTTTGATACTTCATTTGTGACATTAGCAGGTCACTTATTTTTTTCTCTCTCTTTCTTTCTTGTTCTCTGTAACATACTTTTTCAAAAAAGTGAGGGGGGGGGGGGCTCGAGCCCCCGAGCCCAGCCATTCTTCAGGCCCTGACATGAAGGCTTCTAAATAAGTATATATTTCGCCCGACTGTAAGTTGGGGAATTTCTAATTTTCCAACAAACGCTTTAAAAAGGTATGACTTACACAAAAATTGAGAAAAATACCGGAAAATCATGTCATTTAAGCAACATTTGTAAATCACTGGTATAGAATAAGAAATTACCCCCCCCCCCCATAATTACGCCAGCGTCAGGGTCTCATGTCTTCTCACCCCTATAACAAAAAAACACACGCTTTCCCATCCTCTCACAATATTCCCACGATATGCGCGTATCGCTAAAATGCAAAAACCTCCATTGATAAATACAGGTGGCATGCGGAATGTTTAGGATATTTAATTCCTGTTAACGTTCCTTTTCTTTGAATGGAATTTTCATGGCTAGGGTACGTCGACGCCCCCACAAAAACAAAAAACAAAGAAAATGCAATAAATTTTCAATAATTCATTGCATTTCCCCCAGTCCCCAATAGGAAAAATACCTCCGCAGGGCCATGCATAATGGTTCAAGGCATGCCCACATAGAAGATTTTTTAATGTTGGGGGTCGGGGCAAAATGCAATGAATTATTGAAAAATTATTATTGTCTTTTTTTGTTTTTGTGGGGGCGTCGACGTACCCTAGCACCCGCTGCGTTTAGTCATGATTCATTGGCTAAGCATTGGCCTCGTTACTGTGAGCCCCCAGGATCAAAACCGTGTCGATGTCCTATATTAGTGCCCTTTTATGAGGTATTAATCCCCATTACTGTCAGTTATGACTTCAGGACGTAGGTCCCCTAGTTGATTAGCATTGTAACACACAAATACTTTAGCATTTACGCAAAACAAACACTCCCCAATTGTCATTCAATTAAATCTGAGAATTATACTTTTATCTATTAGAAATAAATCATTGTCAAAATCATTCAATAAATTGGGGTAAAAATAATTATTCCACCATTATGACCAACAGTGCATATGCATTCAATTTGATTACATTACGAAAATGGCCTGTTCCATATCACCACTGCTCAAGCTTCTTGAATATTTATCAGCAGGTATTTGCATTATAAAATGGCATTATCGCCATATCAATGAGACTCGGAAAATAATAAAACTAACAACTTTTAAATAAACAATTATTTTAAACTCTGAAGTAGAAGCAAAAAGAAAAGGGCAAATTTAAATGACCTTGAATAAACTATAATCATATATTGCCTTTCTAGTAATAAGAATGTGCTAGTTAAGACTTCAAACAAAAATGACTAGAGACGAGAGAAATATGTGTTAGTTCAGTCAATTTTTATTGAACATTATAAGATGCACAAAATACACATCCGATATATACCAAGAGCCACATACAGCACAATATTACATAACCTTCTCTTTCTTATTATTTATTAATGACAATTATTAATGGCATTCCCGGGCTAAATCATGACAAAACTTTCCTCTGTTTTATACCTTTTCTTTTTGAAAGATAACAGCTCCTTTACTCACACAGATGCAAATATTTCACTTGCAGAATATAAAACTATTTTTCTACTTTTGCAACTATTACCTGAAGAGGAATAAATGACATAAGACAGGCACGTAGCCACGGGGGGGGGGGGGGGGGCACGTGCCCCCCCCCCCCATTTTTTTCTCTAAGATCGATTGAACTTTTTTAGACCCCTCCCTAGGACGTCGATCAATTACAATATGTGCCCCTCCCCCCAAACATCAAACTCTGGCTACGGCTACGGCTCTCTGTATGAGAGCATTGTTCATGCTACAGACTTTAAAAAGCTTTGTGAAATTTAGTTTTTCCTGTACATATATACTTTCTATTTTGTTGACATATACTGTACATTCCACAAAAAAGAACGAATACCCTTTTAGTATCTCTTATTATATAATTCATCCCAAGTATACCTTTTTGTAGTAAAATTGTTCACGTTAAACTTTTAACATCGTCCATGTACACATGTTTTCAACACAAGCAAATCCTGACTACAGAAATTTGCTTTGAATATTTCTTTGTACAAATGACTAAAACATTTTATAAAAAATATTAGTTTTAGTCGATACCTTTCTCCAATATAAAGTCAATACAATGAACATATCTTTGTTAGTCATAGAACTCATAATGTCTTTCATAAAAAAGACCATCTTCTAAAGTGACATTACAATTGAACTTGTGCTATTCCATTGATGCAATGTAAAATAAATTTACACTTCTTCCTTTCTTTTTCTTTTTTTTTCCTTCTTCTTTTTGGCAGTCACAAAATAAGCAGCACAAATGTTCCTGGAAGTTTATCGCAACTTGCAACCATTGCTCTTTCTTTCTCCATTGTTTCTCCCTGTATGTTGACACTGTATGAAGTGTGACAAATAATCATGCTCAGTTGCTATGGAAACCCCTCCTCTTCTTCAGTACATCAGAGGTCAGAGGTCAACTGCATCATGAAGAGGTGATTGTTTGAATGCTATCACAAGTCAGATTCACAAAGTTTCATCACTCCATGTAGAGTAGTCCGATGATTCAATGATAAGCTAGTATTGAAGCTGCAACGACAAACCCTCAACCTGGTCGCTAAAGCCATTACCACAAGACGCTCAGAGCAAGCTGACGAAGGCGAAGAGATGTTTTGATGATTGCCAATGGGTGGAGAGGTCGGGTGAGGACTTCGAAGCGAAACAGAAGTGAGATGGAGAGAGATGGGGTTGCTTGGCTTATTTTTGCAGGGGGACATCATCCGTGTATACATTGAACTTTTCAAATTGAGACTGCTCTTCATGCTGGGTGGCCAATGTACCTGCAAAGGAAATGGGGTAGGAGGTTGTTGGAAGAAAGATATTCTAGAAATATTCGCAGTGACTGCATCGTAACACACCGCTATCATTCTAACTAAACCATCATCATATGCTCTTATTGAAAATCATGAATTGTTGCCGCATTTGAGATATTGTTATTTCCTACTCTTTGCTCCTTCATCGACATCACAATCTACTCTTCTTAATTCAGGATAGGATGGTGGTGGTAGGGTTTGCATTTCCATCATTATCATCAATCTTGGCATCCTTGGCACACGTCTTAATATCACTACCAAGCTCCCATCTTGACTACAGCCAAGAAATTACCATTGATTCTCTTTATTTCTCTGATTTTTAGCACCATTATCACTCTAACTTACTACCATCACAACTCAGCTGGGCAGTACACTTGCTCATCACCATTCTAATCATCAACATCATTATCGCCATCATCATCATTCCTACCACAACTATCATAGTCACTATTACTATTATCATTTCCATTATCACCACTACTATCTTCATCTCCTTCTTTTTCATCACAAACCCCATCCCTGACACAACAACAACCACCATCGTTACCATCATCATCATCATCAGCAGCACCACCCCACCACCACTATCATCATCATCATCATTATCACCACCGCCACGACCCTACCATCATCATCACCACCACCACCACCACCACACACCATCATCATCATTATCCCCCCCCCCCCCCCCCCCACCACCACCACCACCATCACCATCCCCTTCATGACGTATCCTTGCCTGCTGGTGGTGGAGTAAGCCGTGCGCGCTCTTGTGTGAAATCTCGATCAAAATATGTTGTGTCTGCATCACTTTTAATTTCAGGTTTGAAGGGAGGTTGCACCTGGAAATTGAAAAACAAAAATACAATATCTAATTATTCCCAAAGCCAGTCTCTCATCTACAGAAAAATATTACACAGTGGCTGCTTCCAAAACGTGGAACAATATCCCTCTTTCCATCAGAGAATTAACCTGTCGTGCTACTTTCGAAAGATCCCTTAAAACATACTCCTTCCCTCGGTAATATGATTTTATCTACCTATTTTATGAGTCTATATATTTTATGTTTCTCTTCAACTTTTGTGTTCTGTACGCGGTATGGACTATATGTTTTAGCGCTCCTAAATATATTATTATATGTTTACAAGATAGATGTGACAAATCTACCCCGAGTTCTTATAAAAAAATCTAACATATGACCTAGAGATTAAATGTGCCAAAAATAATATCAGATTTGAACAAGAACAAGCATATTTTCCCTAGATCTTATTTTGATAAAGCAAAAATAAGCACGTCCTATATTTCTGATTAAGTTATTTTGCACATATTTGTTTTCCTATTAAGATTACTATAGGATTGCATAAAACAGAGATTTGTGGAAATATGTTGTAATCAACCTCCAAACTGGGAGAAGATGCCTTAATTGATAGATAGATTATGATGAAATTCCAAAGCTCACAAAAGCTCTAAAATCGGATATTATCTCAGTGGCTTTGACATGATTTTGCATCAACATAATATCGCAATGGAAATGACTACAATTTTAGGTTTACCAGTTTTCCTCTCAGGAATGTGCAGTTAGATGTACATGCGTTATTAAAACCATGCAGACAATCTCCTGCACGTCCAGTTACTTTATAAGCCTTATCCAGATACACAGGGGTAAACTACAGTGTTCTTATTTCCAAAGATGAGGTACTGTGAACAACGCTATACATTTATGTATCTTATAACACATATCTACAGTTAAGTGAATATGCATAAGACCCCTGTGGCACGCAGTTGCTATTCATTTAAACGTTTACAAAAAACACGCCGTTTTTTAAATGTTGTGGTGCTTTACCGCGCCATATGTCATCATCATCATCATCACCATCATATCATCATCATCATCATCATCATCATCATCATCAGCGTTTAAAGTCTTTGTGGGGTTGGACATTTCATTTCCTTAATGGCTGCTTTCCAAGCTTTCCTGTCTGTGGGATCCATACCCGATGTTTTGACATCTTCTTCTATGGTTTCCCTCCAAGTTTTCCTGGGTCATCCGCGAGGTCTTCTTCCGGTGACCGAAAAGTTTAGAGCCATCTGGAGCCAGTGTGTTGCCTCTCTTCTTGCCACATGTCCAAACCATCTAAGTCTATTTATCCTCATAACCTGTGCCACCCCCATCAAGCACATTGATTGAAGGAGGACTTTGTTCTTCCTTCTCTCGTGAAGTGATACCCTGCGCATCCACCTCACCATCCTCATCTCAGTTTTCCCCTAGACTAGATGATTTCATTGCCCATGTTTCGCTCCCGTACGTCATGCATTTTCTAACACAGGCGTCATACACCTTCCCTTTCACTCTTAACGGGGTTGCCCTTTACTGAGTGGTGTGCAAATACCCACCTTTTTCTCAAAGATGTCTTCCCAGTTGATCGGAGCAAAGAATGGATGTCTCATGATTTCTTTGGCATCATCAGGCCCATATCCTAACCTGTACAACAGAGAGACATAGAATAAATTAGAATTGAAGAACATAATGAATTGCTGATTTTTAAAACATATTATTAAGATCAATTGTTTTCTATATTTTCATTTTTTCTGGTCATTAGCATGTTTTAAATACAGAATTGGCATTCGGAAGGTTGCATTCACATATATCAACAGCAGAGAAGGCATTGAATCAATGAAACAACACTTAAAGAATTTTTTTTTTTCTTAATTGAATATGGCAAACAGCTCATCTTAAACATCTTTCTTTGCTCATTACTCAGATAGTATACTACTTCTTTTGAATAGTATTGTGACTATATTTAGTCTTTCCCATTTTACTTTTTGCTCCCGTACTTTTTGTACTGTACATGTAAGCCCCAACTTTGTTAATACGGGGAGTAGCCTTGACAGGTCAATGGCCTTTGCTACTCCCTCACATCCACTTCATCACAATATCCGCATCTTTTCTTATTTTGTATCATTTGCTTGTGTCTTAAATTGTTTATTTCTGCCTACATTTTATTAAGAGATGCGGAATAAATGAACTTGAATCTGAAATGAATTTGAACTGTCGTACCTCTTCTTAGGATCCTTCTCCAGTAATCCACTCAGGAGAGACTTGGCCTCTTCGGACAGCCGGTTCGGAAACCTGACGTCCTCCTTCAGGATCAGATTAAAGAGAACCTCATGGTCCCTGTTGTAGAACGGTAGCCGACCGCACATCATCTCGTACATGACCACGCCCGTGCCCCACCAGTCTACCGCCATCCCGTAGTCGTTTTCATCAAGGATCTGGAAATGGGGTAAAGGAAGCAATGACAGTGATCTTTGGATCTTCTCAGAGTGAGGGTTCAATCAGAGCTGTGGTTTTAATCCACATCCAACATGCACCCCCTTACCCTCCCCTATTCATTCAGTATAGGAATAAGTCAGTATTTTATTAAATTTGTTGCTTGGCTTATCAAAAAGTAATGTTTCTTCGTTTAACAGATTACATCTGAGTATTTAACTTAAGCAAGCTGACTTTAAGGCAAAATACTTACTGCTGATAAACAATTGTGATGTTACATGGTCAATCCGAAATAATGCTCAATAAACTGCCCAGATAATTTTGGGTTTTATAGCTGATTTTAGTAGTGCGAAAATTAAGTGAGATCTACAATATAATTATTGCTATGGATTGTGGGGCGGGGATGCCAAGAAGTGTATTCAAGTTTAATGTGTCTTCTTCTAGCTTGTAACTTCTTTTAAAATACACCATAAACCCAATTTCATTTTAAAATTAAACTGTGATCATTATCATTTTTTCTCTCATTTAAAAAAAATTAGGGGTTAAAGAAATTAAGGGAGAGTACTTACTTCGGGTGCTAGATATTCTGGTGTTCCACAGAAGGTCTTTGTCGTGTCACTGTAGGAGATTTCTTGTTTACAGAGCCCAAAGTCTGTGATCTTAATATGTCCCTCTGAATCTAAGAGAATATTCTCCAGCTGGAATTAAAGATAAACAAAAATGTTGCCATGGTTTTAAAGCTAAAACAGACCGGATTACTTGGGTGGTTTCACAATAAGAGAAGACATAAACATTACACAATATTGCATGCTCTTGTGTTCAATATAACTAAATATATCAACTAACAAATCCAGAATTTCCAGAGTGATATTATATTTCACCGTGACCGCAAGAAGAGGATTTGTTGTACCATTCTCGACAATTAATCCTTGTCTGAATTCAGTTTTTCCCCGCTCGCGCGAAGTGCGGAAGCTTTGACCTGTCATTAACTATTAGAGAAAAAAGACGATTTGTTGTATCATTCTAGACTCTTATTTCTTGTCTGAATTCAGTTCCCCCACCCCTCCTGCGCAAAGCGCGTAAGCTTTGACCCTTCATAGTTCAATGGAATTATTAGAGAAAGAAAACGATTCGTTGTACCATTCTCGACCCTTTTTCCTTGTCTGAATTTAGTCCCCCCCCCCCCCTCCCGCGCGAAGCGCGGGAGCTTTGACCTTTCATAGTTAATGAATTTTTTAGAGAAAGAAGACGATTCGTTGTTCCATTCTTGACTCTGGCTACGCGCCTGCTTTAAAGGGAAATTGAAACAATCATGATTGTGATAGCACACAATTATTTTAGTAGAAATGAAAAAGAAAAAAATGTATTACGCCAACCATGGATAAATCAAGGCCGGGAGCGTGGCGGGGTGTCATATCATAGTTTTGTGTTATTGGGTTACTTCTCTCTCTCTGTTTCTTTTCTCTTCTTTCTTTTCTCTTCTCGTTTATTTCTCGTGTCTTTTTCTCTTCTCCTTTTTTTTTTCCTCTTTTCCCTTCCTCTTTTTTTTGCGCCGCCAATAGGGGGCGGCGGCCGTTTCGACCCCCCCCCGGATCCGCCACTGAATAGTATGCGCAGGGAAGAGAGCGCTCAGTTTAATTCACTTTTGTACACTTTTTCTCATGTAAAAAAATGTTATGTTGCACGCTCGTGCCCATAGAACAAATTGTAGAGTGTCATGTGACATCTTTTCAGCGTAAAGGATACTTGCTAAAAAGCGCTTACAAATACCATATTATATATAACTGCATATTTGTTTATATATCATTGCAATTATCTAAAGCAAGTAAAACCCATCTGAGAGAACAACATTGGTCATCGTTCGAATACCCATCTTCTCATTTTCTTTTCTTCTTTTTTCCAAATAAAAATTGCAGTGTCGAGATGTTTAATAACAACTGTTGAAGCAAAAACCGTCTTAATTGATGTTGGTTTATTTCACTATACATACTTTTTTTTCTGTTAAAAAAAACAACCTTATTCTAATGACATCTAACAGTTTTTTCTATTGACTAGGTCCTCAAAAATGTCATTCAAGCATTATTGAAAATCAATATAAATCAAGTTTATTTTCAGTTTCACAAGGGGCTAGTCACTTACGAATCGTAATGAATTTCCATAGTTCTGAAAGACCTTTCAACAACTACAAATATAACTGTGCCAAGAGGAATGTTGTTCTTTCAGAAGAATGGAGGAAATAACCTTATGAGTAATTAACACGCTATGAAGTATTAACTAAGAATAAAACATGTCTGCCTCCATTATCTCTATCATCATTACAATAAACTTCTCCACCGTTTTAATTCTCAATATCCATTTTACATACTAAATATTTGCTGATTAAAGGAATTGTAAAGTATCCTGATATTGATGAAAGTAACATGAACATTTTATATATATATATATATATATATATATATATATATATATATATATATATATATATATGTAAAAAAAAAGATTATCTATGAAACATGTAATCACATGTCATCACTACGGTTCTGAGTTGACATAGCATCTCATTAATGTATTTTATTAAAGGAAACTGAACCCCAGAAATGACTTTACTTATTCTGAGAGATCTATTATATTATAGCCCATTAGTCAAGTTTCCGCACCAAAATGTATGAGAGGTATAAAGTAAGAATAATGTAGTTTCTCAGCACGACATGGGCATCGCCATTTTCTTGATAACGTGACGTAGGCCTACTATGCGAAGTCGTTTATCAAGTAAATGTATTCAAATTTATGGATGCTTCCTTCCCAGACGTGTGTGGTGATGAAGCATTTCATTCACCCGCTATTATCCTTGTACTACAAAATTGCCAGAACGCAAATTGTATAAATAAGTTGGTGCTCTTCTGGGGTGAAGGTTTCTCATAAATGAAATAGATTTGTCCACTACTATAGTGTAGTATTTATAAATGAATTTAGTTACATTTGTTCCCCTGTTGTTTATTTTTCACCAAATATAATTTCTATCTTCTCAGTTATGATTTTTCCTCACTGAAAAGTAAAGGTTGCGTTATAAACTTCAACGGGTACGTCACATTTTCAAGAAAATGGCTGCGCCCATGTCATGCTAAAAGGCATCACATCATGCCAGCAATATCTTCGTTTATATATTTCTTGTAAATTTTCGTAAGGAATATCATCAAAGGGTACCTACACCTATTCTTTGGGGTTCGGTTTCCTTTAATCATACGTATATTCAGATTCTCGGTCATTAAGATTTAACATGTTTGAATGCTCATATGAAATGCTATTACAAGTCTTATTCAAAATAGGATTGTAGTTAGATCGTATACTGTGCGGTGGGCCTATAGCACTTTGAACCGTTACAACTAAAGAACTTTAAACCGAATTTTTTTAAAACCTTCATATCTCTATAGATGACATCCTGTGCGTGAAGGTAACTAAGGGCGGAGACGATCTCTGCGCAGTAGAACCGTGCCCTCTCCTCCGTGAACACCCTATCTCTGGATAAATGGAAGAAGAGCTCACCTCCATTCACATACTCCGTCACAAAGTAGAGTCGATCTGACGTCTGAAAAAAATACTCGAGGGACTAGACGGAGAAAAGATAGAAACGTTTAACTTGAATGCATCTTCCTCATATAAGCCCATCACATCCTATACAATCAAACTTTGATTCAATTTCAAAAGAAATTCGCATTCACTTAACATTTTTAACTTGTTCCGACATACATAATTATTTATGGCCATATGAACAGTTTAATATAAGGTGTCGGATATCGTAGAACTTTCACATACAAAAAAAGCAAAATCTCTTGTCATTTGGGGCCATGTTATTTGAATTATCTGCAATCGCAACAGATATGACCAATTTTCACTGAAAGGCTAACAATATTCCCAAAACGGTTTTACTGTCCACATGACCTTTACAGAGTCCTAATAATCAATAAATTACTTCTTTACATTTTCATGTCTAATGTTATTGCAATTTCGTTCGAGATAACAGTGAGGTCATACATTTTGACACGCACAAGCCCCTGTCAGTGAGAATGAATAACATTGTCTGACTGTAAGACTACTCTCATTTCTGAAAGTGGCAAATCAGAGTCTGTGTAAATCTGCATTCGCAGACTATGAAGCTATACTACTCCACATGGTACTTGTAAAATACAGTTAACATCGCATAAATCCCCCCCCCCCCCCCGAGTCATATCAATTTGTTTAACCACACTATGCAACTTAACGTGCTATTTACACTTCCTAACTTGAATTTGCATAAATCGAAATATTTTCTTTCGCAGTCCAAACAGATTTGACTTATGCCCAGTAAACTGGATACTAAAAGTTGATCAACTAGCATTACAACTGTGTCAGATAGTATGATTTGACAGAAAAAAACACAAGAAGATCAAATGGGAGAGAAGGCCAGCTGACATTTTCCACATAAAGATAAACTTGAGTTCTGGTAATGCAATTGCATTGTGAAAGAAAAGGTGTGGAATGGATCAGAAAAGTTGATCATATAGCATGTAAGTAATGGTGTGTAATGCAAGGTTCTGGAGTCATCAAAATCATCATAAATTTGGCAGAGTCTTGGTAAAGTAACAATCACTTACACAGAAAGATGTATATGGGACATCACACATGGTGTCGGGGCTAGTACTACCCGGCTGATTTCCTTATCTTTCTATGCTCATTACTCAGTCAGTATACATTTTCTTCCAAAATTGTTTGGCACATGACATTTATTTGTAATCTTGAACATTCAGTGTAAGTTTCGTTAGATTCTGTGAAAATTCATTTTTTTTACCAGAACTCAAGTCTAACTTTAAGAACAATCATTACAAAAAACACAGCTAGAAATAGTTTACCCCAGTACGAATGATCTCCTACTTGGTGTCTAATGGGTTAATGACTTTAAAATTTATTATTATTTCATATGTAATAATATGCTATTTGTGTTCATCTTCTAACAGTTTTTGCTGTTTGATTTTTTCTTCTATTTTATTCAAACAGAACAAGTCCTCGAGAAGGAAAGCTGCAAACCCTGCAGAGATACTTACCGCTAAAAAGGGGTGACTTATCTTTTGTACCATTCTGTTCTTTGTCAATGAGTTCTCTAGCTCTACTTCATCCTGTGATTAAAAGAGGAGGGAGAGAAGGAGTGAGAGAAGGAGGAGAGAGAGAGAGAGAGGGAGAGAAAAGAAGGGAGAAGGAGATTAGGATACTAAAGGAAGAAAAGGCTGGGTCACGAGGTAGTGACTTCAATGCTAAATGTACAGTTAAATATAATCTGAAAGTTTGAGTGACTGAAACGGGCCATTATTAATGATACAAATTGGGAAAAACTGATCTGATCGATTCCTTAATTCTCCCAACTATATTATTACTATTTAATTACATTTTAGGTGAATGTAAATCGTCACAAAGCAATGAATTAGCTCTACATACCTTTCCAGACATTTAAATGTTGAAGAAAAAAAAAAAAAAGCCTGTTTGATGTCTTATTTTCAAGGAAAACGGTTGGGAGATGTTACTGTTAATTATGGTGGTTTAGAAGGGAAATCGCGGACAGACCAAATCGCGAATTATTCACGACAAAATTGGCATCGAAATTCACGATATCGTCAATTTCGTCGTGAATAATTGGCGATAAAATTCACGACGTCGTCAATATACGAAATCGCGAATTATTCACGACGAAATTGGTGACGAAATTCACGATATCGTCAATTTCGTCGTGAATAATTGGCGATAAAATTCACGACGAGATTCACGCCTGGCTGGTTTCGTCGCCAATTATACGTCGTCAATTTTATGTGTCCTTGCTTAGGCGCCACGGATTTATTCAACTGGCATTCTGGAATGTATCCGGAATGCCGGAATTGAGTGATTTCAAGTTGGGTGTTTAAGGCTGGTGTTAGTGTTTAATAAACACTAACACCAGCCTAAACACCGAAATGGAAATCAGCTGGTGTTAAGGCTTTGACCTCTGAATATCGTCAACTTCCGGTAGCTAGTGTTATCGATTTTGTAAAATTGTCGTCTGCTGAACCGACCTTTGTGGCTGGTGTTAATATTTTACGTACAAATGTCCTATTCACTAACACTAGCCCCTAGGGATTTAGCAAAAGTGATTTCCAGTCCGGTGTTAGTGTTGTACCGCACAACAGTCAACGCACGACGACGCCAATTATTTATTGTCTGACGATCAAATAAAATATGTGAAACAGGTAATTCATTATATTCTTTTGTGTAAAATGAGTTATTTTATAAGACCAGAGAAATAGGTATAAATTTATTCTGTACTTTTCATGATATCTTTAGTTTTGATGTAGGCCCTACTATTTTTAAGTCATCGTCGTGAAGTCAAGTATGTGGTGACGTCACAGCTGGTGTTAAGCTATCTATATTGATATCGGTATCGAGCTCTTAATTTCATCAGCAAATTTTTCGCTCGATTTAAGAGCTCTTGACTGCTCTTAACACTAACACTAACGCTAACACTAACACCCAACTTGAAATCACTCTGTGCGCATTCTGGAATGCATTCTGGAATGCATTCTGGAATGCTCCTTTGTTCCCTAGACAAAAGGCGCAGATCGCATCGATTTTTGAGAATTGGGCGATTAAAAAGCATGCCCGAGACGCTGGCGATTAATCAGATATGCGTGATTTCAAATGCCTGCCAAAGTGACTATACCTATAGTTCCAACAGCGGCTCACTTTTAGAAGGAGTAAGAACTATTTCAATGTATCTTTTTAAACAGGGTATAACATTTGTTCTCTCAACTTTTGATAACAGCGAAAACACGTTGTCTCCTAATTGAAGGGGAAAATATCTTGGAATTACGTTTCCATTTTTCAATTAAAAAAAGTTACGATCGCTTTTTTTCTTAACCGTTAAAATGAATTTTGACGCTACGAGCTGGTTTTAATATAATTTTTTTCCTGCTCGAAAAAAGATTGCATTTATATAAAATAAATTGTTTGTCTTTTCAAATTTCTGCCGACATAGTGTTGGAAGTATCATTTTTATATAGACAGCGCGGGGCACCTTTCGAAGGAAAGAGAGCTATTTTTATTTATCTTTTTAATCAACGTATAACATTTGTTCTCTCAACTTTTGATTTTCTGAAGTTGATAACAGCGGAAACAACCTGGTAAAATGAATTTTGACGTTACGAAAGACTTCTAATACAAGTATTTTCCCGCTCGAAAAAGATTACATTTATAAATAATAAATTGTTTGTATTTTCAAATTTTCTGCCGACATATGTGTTGGAATATGAAAATTCTCTTTCAAGCCTGGAATTCCTGAATGTTGGTGCTCCCCGGGAATTGGATCTCAGCTTGGGCGACCAGGGCTCGGAAGGCAGGCATTCTTCGGATGCAGGTCTTCATCCTCCACTCTCCGCCGCTCTTGACTCCCCTCCCCCCCCCCCCCCCCCCCCCCGTGGAAGTTAGAAACGGCTAGCTCCTCTGGCCGGATCACCTAGTCCATGAGTCGGATGATGAGATCCTGTGGTCCACTGCAAGCCTGGTACGCCCTCTCGTAGACCGCTCTGTTGACGACGTAGTTTGCGTTTTCGACGCCGATGAGGACACTCCCGTCGTCGAGTTCAAGGTAGATCGGCATCCTCTTGGCACGACTTCGGTTTGCGTCGACCTGACTCTGCAGTTGCGTCACCTTCGATGTGAGCTCGGCCTTCTGCACCTTGAGTTCCACGTTCTGTGCCGAGAGTTCCACGTTCCGCTGATGGAGGCTGTTGAAAAGAGCTACGATGTCCCTAATTTGGTAGTTGGTTGTCGACGGCGAAGGCTGGTGGTCGGATGTTGGCGGCGGAGACTGGTTGTCGGTCGGCGAAGGCTGGTGGTCGGGCGTCGAAGGCAGCATAGATTGGTTGTCGGTTAATGGCGGCGGCGGAGACTGGTGGTCGGGCGTCGAAGGCGGCATAGATTGGTTGTCGGTTGTTGGCGGCGGAAAATGATGGTCGGGCGCCGGCATGGATTGGTCTTCGAAGGGAGGCGTCCTCGGGGATTGGTTCTCGAAGGGTTGCGGCGAACTCTGGTTGTCGGTAGGGCTGCTCCTCGGGCTCATCGTCTTCCAAGTCGCTTGGTATGTAGAATTGATCGTCGGCTTGGGTTGGTTGTTGGTTATCGGCGGCGAAGGCTGGTGGTCGGGCGTCGAAGGCGGCATAGATTGGTTGTCGGTTGTTGGCGGCGAAAAATGATGGTCGGGCGCCGACATGGATTGGTCTTCGAAGGGAGGCGTCCTCGGGGATTGGTTCTCGAAGGGTTGCGGCGAACTCTGGTTGTCGGTAGGGCTGCTCCTCGGGCTCATCGTCTTCCAAGTCGCTTGGTATGTAGAATTGATCGTCGGCTTGGGTTGGTTGTTGGTTATCGGTGGCGAAGGCTGGTGGTCGGGCGTCGAAGTCGGCATGGATCGGTTGTCGGTTGTTGGCGGCGGAGACTGTTGGTCGGACGTCGGCATGGATTGGTCGATGGAGGTTGTCGTCGACAGGGATTGGTTGTCGGTAGGTTTGGTACTCGGGCTCGTCTTCATAGTCGAATTGATCGTCGTTGATTGGTTGTACGGCCTCGGCGATGATGATTGTTTTACCTTACTGTTAATATGCTTGTAAGTAAACATCCATGGGACCGACGCACAGTGGGCCAGAATCGCCTCAAAGTGTGCCAAAATTCAAAATTGGCGAATGTTAATTTTTAATTTTTTTTCATTCGCTTGGGGAAGAAAACATTCTAAAGAATATTTTTCCACCCATATTTTAATATTTAGCTAGTTTTAAAAGTGTCATATACCCCTGCGAACATGGGAAAATCTATATGTTGCTCCAAAAATGATAAAAGAGGCAACTTTACAATAGGTGTTGAGAATTTATGAAGGGAAAAGCAATCAACTTGATACTGCGTGCACTTCTTGCCTATTGGTAACCCAATAAGAAAATACAATGACCACGTTTATGGAAGCTTCATTTTGAGAAAAATTACCAATAAATTTCACAAAAAAAGGAAAAAATTGCAATTTGTATATAAAAGTAGCATGTTTATTAGGATTCCGGCCGATTCCCGCAGTGATGTTAATCTCAAAATGTCCGCCCAAACCTAAGCTTTACATGTACTTTATTTCTTTTTGCTAGAATTTGCTACACCAGCCGATTCAACGCTCGTCCGCGTAACCATGGCAACGGTTACGTGAGTGTAGAGCGTATAGCGTAGTGTATATTGCTTTCACACGTTGATGCAATTCGCAATCATATATGGTATCATTCTAGGAGAACTTGGATTGAAATAAACGATGGCGGTATTAAAAAGGCAGCTTTTTCATGCTGTGCATTCAGCTGGCTTCATTTCAGACATCAAACTGGCATCCGAAACATCCATTGATGCATTATGTGCATATCATAATGTGGGTAACAAGTCAAACATCCCACAAAAAAACTTCTCAAGAGTTTGTCAAAGACTATTGGATGCTTTCTGTATCATATGCGAGAGAAATGGAACAAGTGTGGTCGTTACCAGGAATATTTCATGAAAGAAAACGAGGACTGGCTTAATCAGATATTGACATTCAATACTGAAGTAGAAACATTTCTTGCACAGCAAAACAGCACAGATACCGGGACAGAAACAGAGCCAACTTCAGACTTGCCAGGCACTGTCTATGTCTATGTGTTACAATGCATTTTGGCCTTTTCCAATCAGAAAACTGTATTTTAATGACGTGAGAGAAATTTGAATTGCTCCAATAGTGTTTCTTAGGTCCAGAAACCCCTTATAAGTTTCACTAATCAGTGTTATATGAACCTGCCTATGTGTTACAATGATTATTTGCCTTGCCCAATCAGAAAACAGTATTTTGATGACGTCATAGAAATTTAAAAATGCTCCAACTGTGTTTCTTAGGTCAAGAAACCCCTTATAAGTTCCACTAAGCTGTGTAATATGAATCTTTCTATGTGTTTAATACAATGAATATTTGCCTTGTCCAATCAGAAAATAGTATTTTAATGACGTCAGAGAAATTTGAAAATGCTCCAATTGTGTTTCTTAGGTCCAGAAACCCCTTATAAGTTCCACTAATCAGTGTAATATGAATCTGTCTATGTGTTACAATGCATATTTGCCTTGTCCAATCAGAATACAGTATTTTGATGACGTCACACGGATTTGAAAATACTCCCATCGAATTCTATGGGTCTGAAAGCCCCTTAGATACTTTAACCAGGAACTTTATTAACCTTCTTCAATGAGAAATTAATTTTGGCACACTTTGAGGCGGTTCTGGCCCACTGTGCGACGGCTTTAAGTCCTCTTCGAGGGACTTGGTAATGAGGATAAATGCCTTACCAAAGGACATGATTGAGTGCATTGACTGGTTTTCGAACCGGGACCTCCCGTTTACAAGACTACTGCTCTACCACTGAGCCATCAGATACTAACCTCTTGAAGAAATGCTTCTTTCTTGAAAACCTTGATGGCGAACACTTCGCCCGTCTTCTTCTCTCGCCCCAGGACCACCTTGCCAAGGGTTCCCTTTCCTAGAACTTTCAGCACATCAAAATCATCCATTGTCTGCAAAGAAGGGGCGCATCAAAAGTAGAAGGGCGTATGTAGTTATATCAAAGGGCGATTTCGTGAGATGCGTCCTATACAACATGACTCTTTTATTCACTAATTTCATCCAAACATGATTAATATATGGATATGGCCAACAGCTCTTTCTGGTAACATTATCATTCATAAGTGGTCACATTAAGAGATTTGTTAATTTCATTTTTGAATGAAATCTATTATGTGAAACAATTCACAAAAATATACAAACGATGTTGTTGTCATCAACATCTCAAAGCTATGACGTGACTGCATGCCCACACGCGTCCCAATAGTAAACAGCAGAGATTGTTTTCTGTAAGTAAAAACCTTCAAGCTTATAAAGAGGATAAAGTACGCAGCATGTCAACATCGTTATCAGTAGGAATTATTGCCATATCTTGAGCTCATTAATATTCATAAAATCTGAAAACGACAAAATCACAAATAAGTTTTATCTACTTTTATGTTGTCGTTATGATAAAACATAATCAAGACTAAAACAAAGAAAGAAAGAAAGATACATATCATCATTGAAGACTCTAATATAAGTTCAAATTTATGTTAAAAAACAATGCCTAACAAAAAAAAACCTGATTAAAAAAATGATAAAACCTAAGTGTGCCCATGCCTTGAGCCATAATGCATGGTCGTCCAGAGGATTTTTTTATGTTGGGGACCGGGGTAAAATGCAATAAATTATTGAAAATTTATTGCATTTTCTGTTTTTTATTTTTTATAATGGAAACTGCCCCCTACCCTAGCCCCCGCTGCGTACAGTCATGGTTCAGTGACAAAGCAATGGCCTCGTAACTGTGAGGCCCCAGGATCAAACCCGTGTCGATGTGCGTAGGTCCATAGTAGCATACACATGCTTTAGCAGTCACACAAAACACACATTTGCATATTATTATTCAATAAAATCTGAGAATATATACCATTATCTAGATCTATTATTTTTAAATTATTTTTAAAATAATACCATAAATTAAAATTAAAAAGGGGTAAAAATGCCTGAGTACGGGATAAATACTTACAAATGAGTCGCTGTCATCTTTTACTCCATTGCCTGCGTTGGTCTGTTGGTTCTCCAATGTGGCGTTTACTCCTTGTATTGCTTGTATCCAAGATTCCCTACACGGACAGCAACGGTTGATGAGAAGAGAGAGAAAAAAATTGTTTAAATTCAAGACCAAATAATTACAGTTATTTCAAACCAGAATGGCTAAATTGTCAATCAAACTTTAGTGCACGTTTAGAGTTGTACAAATATTTTAAAAATGCAATCTCTAAAAAAAATATAGAACCGACATGAAACATCATCACTGAAAAAAACACCCCCAAAAACTGTTAAACAAGTTAATATGTACAACATTGAAAATGTAGATATTTTTTTTAGATAAGCATATGGACCATATAATTATGATACATGGCTTGCCTATAAACAAAGAGAATAAAATTAAAAGTAATGTAATTATAAGTGATATTGAAAATTGTGGATTAAATATGATTGATATTGCTAGTAAAATATCTTCACTTCGTTTGGCATGGATATCTCGTTTTTTTTATGATAATGGCTCTTATTGGAAAAATATGTTTAGATACTGGTCCGATAAAATAGGGGGCTTGCCACTTTGTTTACATTTCAATTGTAACATAAAAGATATGAATTTATTATGCTCTAAACATAATTTGCCAGAATTCTATGTAGATCTTTTTTGTACTTGGTCAAACTAAAATTCATTGATATGTTTAAAGTAAGAAATATTCCAAATGAAATTATTTGGAAAAATAGTAACATTACCTTTAAGAAAAAAATATTTTGTTATCGAGAATGGCAAGAGGCCGGTTTATTGAAAATTCGTAATTTGATTACAGATGGTATTTGGAATGACTCTACATTACTAAATACAAAAGTGAAAGCACAACAGCTCTTATTTGATTTTAAATATACAAAATTAAAGAAAGCCTTTCCACAGTGTTGGTTGGATAGATTAACCTATGATTTTGAACAAGAATGTGATATTTCGAATATTATAGAAATAGAAACAGGAGATAAACTGAATGTTTTTGTTATGAAAGTGAAAGATTACTATCGTTTGTTAATACGTAAAAAGTCAAGAGAACCAAATATAATTTACTTTTGGAATTCCTTTTTAGATTTTGATAATGACTTTGTTTGGAAGGATGTATTTTTATTAAAATTAAAGCAAACTCGTAATAATAAAGTTAAACAATTTAATTTCAATGTGATTCAAAGGTTTATTGCTTCAAAAGAAAACTTATTAAATGGCAAATTGTAAATAATAATTTATGCAACTCTTGTGGACAAGTTGACTCAACTTTTCATTTTATGTTATATTGCAAGGATGTGACTTTGTTTTGGAAAATAATATGTAATTTGATATTTAATCTATTCCAAAAATAAATACAAATAGACCAGAAGATAACAGAGGTAAGGAGATTGGAAACAAGAAATATTCTCTTCTGAAAATTGTTTTAAATTATGCGCAATATGCAATTTATAAATGGTACGTTAAGAAGATTGTTAATGGTTCTGTTTACTACTCACATACTTTTTTTTAATGATTCAAGTCGTTGCTAAGATTATTTTTAAGATATGAATGTGTTAGCAAAGAAAATAATACTAAGCTGGAAGAATTATTGAATAATTATACTCCAACTTTTAGCCTATGTTATGTTTCACTCAACATTGAGTTATTAATGTAAATATGTATTGCTATTATGGACATAAAACCTCGCTTGAGGATAAGAGAAAAAAAATAAACAAAGAGAATCGGTAAAACAAGTGTTAATATATTTCAAATGGAAGTGTTTTTTTATAATAAATATTAATTGAAAACACTGATAAACATTTCAAAACTACATTTCATTACAGATCACCATTTAATAATACTATTTACAAGAAGTCTGAACCTGAATCAAGCAAATTTTAGCACATAATTATAAGGCCACAAAAGGATGTTAATTTTTCTAACTTAATTGACAACAATTCGTAAAGGTCACATTAAAGTTAGATACCCCCCCCCCCCCCCACCCCCAGTTAAATCAATAACTCTACCATGTCAATACATTTATTTGAAGAAAAAATGCAAATAAGGACCCTAATCTGAAGTTACCTCCATAGATTTATCATCATCAATAGTAAGGTTCACATAACAGTCCATTGACGCTAGGTTTATGTTGTGGTTTTAAACTTCAAGTGTTAGGGATTGTGCGGACACACTCATGGTTACAAAACACTTGAAGTTTACCTGCACTTATAATCCATGCGCGGTCTTAATTAAAGGGATAGTTGAGTTCTTGTTTTGGACCGCAAATGCCTTCAAAGTCCATGGTTATTGCTCTTATTCTTATTTATGACATTTCTAGTGCCCTATTAGGACCTAAAATTGCTATGAAGGTAATTTTAGACCCCAAAATGTGTAAAATTTAGCCAATACGATAATTCCAATTCAGCTCTACTTTTAAGAAAATACGGTGACCGTTAATTAATTAATAATAACAATACATGGGACGGCAGGTTGTGCGTATTATAACCTACACGAAAAAGCCCACAAAAAGCCAACATCGGCATTGGCTGGAATAAAACGTATAGGGCGCTATTTTTGTTTTTTAACGGCTGGTTCAAATTATCTAATATTTGTGGTGGTACACAAATATTAGCAATGGTTATACCTATGGATATTTCAGCCATCTCTGAACTGATTTTGATCAAACAAAGATGAATTTGTCATTTAAATTTTATGTTCTTTCAAATTTGACACACAGTTTTTCATTATCTCACAAAAAATATTTTGTGTAGCGCCCTCTGCAACAGAACTCAACTATCCCTTTAATTTAGCGCAATAAGTACGAGCAAAAAAAGGGTGGGGGGGGGGGGGTTCTCACTCGAAGTTAAATGCCATGCAGATGCAATTGACCTCGAGGTCATGCTATGCTTTCCTGGCTTGTAGTTTAAAACTTGTTGTTTCGGCCCCGTGTGAACCCCTTGTTGTGGAATAGCTGATCATTGGTTGACGTTTCACAAACTTTAAGACTAATTTTTAAGACTAAGTTTAAGACTAATTAGATGGTCTTGTGTGAACATAACTAGTATAGATCTACTGATGACCTTTGCAAATACAACAAAGAGCCACTATAGCTCACATAAATACAAAACACCCACCCACACACACACACACATAGATGGCAAATAACCACACTATTACAATTTCTTGTCTTATGTTGTGCAGCAATCTTGATTTTAGTTAATGAATATTCAATTTTTTTCTTCCGAACGTCCAATCGCTACGCCGGGGTACGAGTCAGCCCGGCTTGACCCAGTGATATTTGAATATTCATAAACCCAATATCAAACGTGTGATCTGATAGACTTTGTTTTGGTTCGTCGAACCGGAAATATATATCTCTCTCTCTCTTGTATATCCTCCCCCCGCTAAGATCGGAGATCGTCGGCACTGTGAGTCTGCCGATCGAGGTTCCATACATGGCTTTCTATAGGTTGTTGGGGGTACTTAACTAATGTTAAGTAGATTTTGAGGATTTGTGTAAAGATTGCGTATAAAATGCTACGTTTACACTATGTTCCCGGCGGCCACGGCAATCACGTTTCAGGCAACCGTGGACAAAATGGGATGGACGTGAGACAACGCGGGGGAAGGAATGCATGGGCAAACGTGAAAGGCCGTGATTGCCGTGGATGCCGTGTCAGATTTTTAAACTGTCAAAAAATTTGCCTTAAACGGGGTGAACGCAACAAAACGTGACAGTACGTATTATGCCGTAACAAAACTTGGGGTGGTCCGTAGTGGGACGGCCTGTATACATTCCCCTGCGTCTTACGCTCCTTTCAAGTTTTGTCACGTTCTGCCACGTTTAGTGCACGTTTTGTCACGGTTGCGGCGCATTTTGTCCCGTTTAGCCACGTTTTGCCACGTTTTTCCACGGTCCTCACGGCAAGCTAGGGTGTATGGAAGCCGTTTCGTCGCGTTCAATCACGGTGCATCCTGGCCCGGCGCGCTACATCGCGTTGCGTTTTAATTACTTCGTTCTGAGGCACGGCGTGCGCGGTCTGGGAGGGATAAAATTAAGCCAGGCCCGGCAGGAGGTTCATTCGAGTCTGAGCAGTCGGCGTCACATTGCAACTACAATACGAAGAGAGAAGGCAAAGCTATGCCACCGAATAAGCCAAGACGTACGAAGGCCCTACGTCCTGCACCACCACCACCAGTAGAGGTGCAGGAGCAGCCTGAAGATCCTCGCCGGATACCCCCGCCAGATGAAGAGGAGCATACTGCTGCTGCTGACCTAGCCTCTTGTTGATGCCCTCGCGCTGTTGGAGTCTCTAAATTCTGACGAGCGAAGCGAGTCAGAGAAACCGAGGCGCTTGCGCGGAGGGCCTCTTGACAAGTGCCCTGAATTTCTTATGTTTTACTTTGTTTGGCGAATATTCCGACCCAGCAGAGTTCGGTGAAAGTCATCCAATCAGAGAGAGCTACTATGACGTAATATCTACCGCTCTGTGCGAATTCCCTCCGTCAGAGCGAGACTGGCCGCCTAGTTGTAGTCTGCAAGCACAAACCCTGGTCAGTCGTAAAAGAGAGTGTGCACTATAAGACTACCATATGCCACGTACTATAGCTGCTCCTGACCTATATTGGTACAACCAGTAGGTACCAGTAGATAGCTGGGCTAGGCTTCTCTCAAGGCACAATGATTTTTTGATAAGGTGTCAAATTAGGGTCTGTGCTTGCAGACTAGCCTAGTTGGGCAATCCCGAACACACACGTACACACACACAATCGTTGCGGTCTATAATGCATAATTCAGTAGGAAATCGGGTCTCATGAATATATAATTCAGATCACTTGTCAAGAGGCCCTCCGCGCAAGCGCCTCGGTTTCTCTGACTCGCTTCGCTCGTCAGATTTTAGAGACTCCAACAGCGCGAGGGCATCGACAAGAGGCTACTGCTGACCCGGTCCCTGAACTGGAACCTGAACCTGAGAGTGAGGAAGCTGAAGACTTTTTTTTTTGTCCAGTTTATGAGGGGAAATTTCGCAACGGCTCAGTCAGCCGCTGAATAAGGGGGGGGGGGGGGGGGGGGGGGGGAACGGCACGATTTAAAAATTATTTTGCCTCCTTGAGCACAATTTTTTTTTTCAATTAAAAAAACCCTCCCCCCCCCCCCCCCCCCCCCCCCCCCTGCGTACGCGCCTGGTCACACATCACATCAAGACCAGAGGCCCTCATATGTATCAGCCCGTCATCGTCGCTTAGCAACCGACAGGTACAACATTGCCCGATCTAAATTCGACCACATATGCTAGAATTAGGCATCGTCCGACCTTCTAGCAGCAAGTGGGCGCTTATTATGGTGACCAAGAAAACCACCGGAGACTGGAGACCGTGAGGTGACCACCGTGCACTAAATAGGAATACAGTGCCCGATAAATAACAGATTCCCCATCTCCAAGATTTCACCTCAGCTCTAGCAGGCAAGCGATTTTTTTCCAAACTCGATCTCATCAGAGCGTAAACAAATTCCAGTCGACCCAGTAGACGTACACAAATCAGCCATCACCACTCTCTTGGGGTATATGAATTCGTGCGCATGCCTTGGGCTACGAAATGCCGCACAGACTTTTTAACGGTCATTGATGAGGTAACTCATGGTCTACCATTTTGTGTACGCTTACATCGACGACCTCCTCATCGCGAGTGAGACACAAGAGGAACATATTCAACAGCTACTCTTCTCCCGACTCTCGAAATACGGTGTCGTCATCAACCCACTCGAGTGTGAATTAAGCGCATCTTCTTTGACCAGGAAATGGACTTCATTAGCCTTACGACAGGATTGTGACATGAAACGAACATCATAATCAGGTTATCCGACCCCGAAAACCCTACGAATATATCAACCTTTATCAGAATAGCCTTTTCCTTTTGGAACTACACTAAGTGTAAACGTCTTGACCTTTAGCTCAGATGGCGGCCATTTTGGATTTGCCCAATACGGCGGCCCCAGAGGGCGCCCTTCTTGGAGCCCGGTAGAAATCGTAATAATATAGTATGAGCTACCTCTGGGCTAAATATAGCTCTAACAACCCAGATTAAACCCAGTTTCGTCTGTTTGACGCCAGAAGGGCAGTAATTCATTTACTTTAACAAAAGGAAATGCCCTTCTGGTTCTAAACAGACAATTTATTTCTGACGAAATAAAGCCTGGATCAATTGTCAAAGCACCTTTAATTTAGTAGGACGGGTACTTTGAGGTTTTGTTTCTTACCTTTCTTCACATGAATCTGCGGCAAACGTCCTCTCTACTAGAGTGGTCCACTGAAAGCAGCGAACGATGAATGTGTTGGGTCTGGGTTTCTCTGACTTCAAGATCATTGATTCTGCAGGGCACAAGCAAAAGAATCAAGAAAATTATGAGTTTGAAAGTACAAATATGTTTAGTCTGAATTTCTAAAATGTTGGTCCATAAAGTTATGGAAAGATTGCGTTCTGCTCTTTGAGATAAGATATTTGCTGCACAATAAATTAATAATTTACATGTGTTAGTTGTGTAGGCATGGAATACTACCTAAATGTACAATCTATTACATGTAAGCTATATAGAAACTGCGTATGATTATTGTTGCTAGTAATTAATTATTTTCATGTATCAGACATAAATGTTCATTTCTATTCCGCCCTATCTCCATTTGCTTCTTTTCTAAGCGCATAAGGATTTTCTTTGTGTTAGTGATATGCGCTATACAAAGAACGTTCATTATTATTATTATTATTATTACTGTGCCCCTTTTCCCTATATATGTGGAATTGTCACAAGCTTTCTCTTTTCATGTGCAGTTTCAACACATCGAGTTGAATTAACCTTCATTCAACTTAACTTTTTTTTAGGCAACAAATGTCTTCATTGTAAAAAAGCAGAACACATTATTTAAAAACTGGATTGGCTGAAAAATATGAAATTCAGAAGAAAAATATGCGGCAAGATAAAACACAGTCATGTCAAATTATTTGAGTAACTAGTTCTCATTTCATCTGTTTAGAGGCAGAAGGGTGGTAACTCATTCTCTTATACAGAGCAGGGAGGTGATAGAGAAGGAGTGGAATCAAGCCGCTCTCCTTTGATCCCATGCTCCAAGTCGCCGAAAAGTTATGCGCTAAGCTGCAACAGTACTGTTGACCGGGCACGATAAAAGAGCGCATGAAATATTAGGATTTAGAATCCCTACATCAGAAAATGGTATCTCAGCAAATTTTCGCTGTCGCTTTCAATGATTTCTCATCAATTGTTGAATGTGTACTGAGTTGAACCAGCGAGCACAAACTTTTGAATTTAATACATTTTTTCCAATTCCAAAAATACAAAAAGCACACGAAGGCAAACTTAAAGTTATCGAAGATTGTTAATCATGGATTTAATGACGGGACATTAAAACATGCGAAAACAGTGGGATTATCCTCCATTATAAAATGGGTTCAAGAATGTAGCCAATGAGAATTAAGCTTCGAAATGGATCACGTGTGCATGCATTAATTGTTATGCACAGGGATTGCATTGTGGTGATAACAACCTTGCACAAACGGTGCAATTAATAATAAAAAAAAAGCATAATGTACACTGCGTGTAATTCAATGGATGTTTACGAGAAGTCGCACCATGCTATGCCCAGTTTGTTTACGAGGCCACTGCTGTCGCGATCGTCTGTGCATGGAGTGCATTTTGGTAATATTAACTGTGGACGAAGGTTGCTGGGAGACATCTTAGGCCTTGCCAAGTAAGATTGTCGACCCATTTTATAAAACAAATAATACACAGGTTTTCGTTGTGACGTTATGGCGATGCAGCGCTCTAATATGGTATTCACAATGGCACAAAATACACTCGGCTACGCCTCGTGAATTTGATTGCACCATAGTGATTAGTGAATACCTCATGCGCTGCACCGCACATAACGCAGTTACACCTGTGTATTATTTGTATAATATTAAGTTTTTGTAGGGATCTAATTCTTATTTTACTAACTCTGGCGCACAAATTATAGGAAGGGCGCAGAAATAAATTTAAAAAAATTGTTTGATGCACTATAATATTCCTAATGCAATCCCCACATAAAGTTTATAATTACACTAGAATTTTGCAGGTAATTTAATAAATGTGAAACTGGTGCCTGGCCTCCAAAAATTCCCGCAGTGAACATGGAACTTCAAAGCCAAGTGGAATGTTACGCATCCCATCGTTACGCTTTAGAACTCAGTCATGCGTTTAAATAAATTACAAGAGTTTCCACTCCTTCTCTAACACCTCTCTACAGAGTTAATGCTCTTCTGGTTCAAGATCAAGTCACACACGTAAAGAAAAAAAAGCGTTATCCAGTATATATTGTTTAAAACATGTGAGACCATTAATTTTGCAAGATACAGCCGTAATGTTATATAAAACCCTTTTGCAACCTCATTTTGATTATTCGGCATCATGGAGAAATGCTTGCAAAACTCATCTTAAGCAAATATCAGTAATTCAAAATAGAGCACTGCTAGTAGTTCTGTCTGTCGATAGCCGTTTCAACACAAATCTGCTCTATTCTATCCTAAAAGTTGATCGTGTTGATATACGTTGGAAAAAAAACATGCCCTAGCACTAATCTTTAAACTAGTACACAATTTGCTTCCTAAATCATTATGCGAACGAATTTCCCTCAAAGAATACACCCACAGGCTCAGGAATTATGTTAATATACTCACTTTAGAAAAAACCATAACCAATTTCAAACGAAAGGGATATATCTATTCATGTGTCCAATTATTCAATGCCTTACCTCTCTTGTCAACTACCCGGCAATTTGAACTGGAGGTAGATGCATTGTTCTAGTCCGTCACTCTCACCCTCTTCTTCTATCTCTCTTTCTTTGTTCTTTTCTCGTACCTCTTCTTCTTTTATCTCTATTTTATCACATTCTCTCTTTCTTTGTTCTTTTCTCATCCTATCCCATTTTACTCTTCCCCTATGGCTATTGATTAAAATGACACTTTTTGATGACACATATTATCTATGTCTGTTATGTTAGCTTCTTACTTAATTTTGTTCTTTCTAATTTATTCATATGAAACCTTTTATATCATATATCTTTATGTTTGTTATTTTATTTGATGCAATAGTTTGTTAGTTTAATTTTGTATTTGATGCAATAGTTTGTTATTTAATTTTGTATTTGATGCAATAGTTTGTTATTTAATTTTGTATTTCATGCATGTAAATCATCTTTAAGTAGTTTTTTTCTATGTATTTACTGATGTATAATTATTTGTGTTTTATGCTTTTTACACGGACTTGCTGAAAAGCAGTCTTTTTAGACTGATGTGAGTTCACCGTGAATAAATAAATTTTAAAAAAAAATTAAAAAAAACAGATGACATCATAGTATGGTTTGGTATGATGTGGGCTGGTGTGGGATAAACTGATGTGGGATGGCGTGGTGTGGTGTGATGTGGTGTGATGTGGTGTGGTGTGGTGTGGTGTGGTGTGGTGTGGTATGATATGGTATATGGCATGGCATGGCATGCTATAGTCTAGTTATAGTAGGGTAGAGGATATAGTATCAACAACAAAAAACATGAGATATGACTTACTTTCTATGCGGAAGTCATTGAGGGCATTTGGCTCTACTTTCCCTTTAGGTGCATCCTTGTAACCACGAAATTCCCCATTGGAATTCAGTCGGAAGTACCTGGGTCTCCAGTTCTTGATGTACTCACCTGAAAACAAGAACATAAATATTTAGAACTTGAGAAGAAAGGGCTCAAATAAGGAGATAGTTTGATTTGATATTTTTACCCTTCCGACCTTTTTTCAAAGTTACAAACTAATCACAACATAATCGTGATAATAAACAAATCATATAATTAATACATCATCAACGTAAAATACTAACATTGATATAATAACCCCCAAAATAATCATGAAAAAGGATTGCCACATATTCTAAGCTTGAAGACGTGGTATAAACCTTCATAAGTAGTAGAGTTTAGTTTAGTGTAGTGTAGTGTAGTCTAGTCAAGTCTAGTCTAGAATAGTCTAAAATAGTCTAGTCTAGTCTAGAATATTATAGTCTAGTCAAGTCTAGTATAGAATAGTATAGTATAAAATAGAATAGAATGGAATAGTAACAAATAATTTTGTTATTGTAGACTACAATAACATTAGGCCTATATTGCTGGTTACACCGTTCATTCACTTGACTTGAAATGAAGAGGCTGAGGTTTTTAACCATTGACTAGTGCAAAGGACCTGAGACAAGGCGTTAAGTTCTCTCTCTGAACCCACGTGCACAATAGTAATGGGGGTTCTAGGACACCTACCCCCTGGACAACCACCCTGCGGATATCCACCCCTAGGATAACCATCCTCTAGGACAACTACCCCAGACAACTACCCCCTACGACAACCACCCTCTCTAGCACAACTACCCCCGGACAACTATCCTAGTTGGAACAAATGGGAAAGTTGTCTGGCGCTTTGTCCAGTGACACTGCCGATTCAGCCAATTTACAGTTCCCAAACATATAGAGATTACAACTTTCAAAATTCATAACTTGTTTGTGACCTAAACTCTTATAAAGTTAATATTTTTTCTTACAAATAAAAGTGAATAAACACAATTCAAAAATATGAAATTGCATATACGCAAGAAAGAAAAGAAAACACTCAGAACATTTCTAGCTGTTATATTTCTGAGAATCAACAAAGCACATATTTCACAAGGCGCATGGATATATTGTAAATCAGCTTTAAATTGAGGTACTTTTTTTCCCCCCTTTTTTTTCAATAGTTTTTTCTATCGATTCCAAACAATACAAATTAATTTTAGAAATAAAATAGTTGTTTTTCCTTGACATGAATTCAAACACATTTTCATTAAATAGATTGTACAATTGATGAATACAAAAATGAATTCAGTTGTAACATAAAACAAATAACCCCATCCAACCAAACACACTACTACCCCCTCCCCCCCCCCCCTCCCCACCACCATGCGACACACACACACCACCCGATCACACTTCCACCGCACACTGCTCCTCCTCAGAATACCCCAAATTGGAGCGATAGACAAACAGAAACAATCTATTTTTTTTTAAATTAAAAAAATCATTTAAACGAGGCTACAATAGCTGATAGAGGCAGAACACAAGCATGGTGATAGAGCTTTCACTCATATAGCATCATTTTTATGGAATGACCTCCCAAACACATTACGTTGTATATATTAAAACATTCATATCTGAACTCGAAACTCATCTTTTCAAGTTAGCACATCAATAGTATTTAAGGATAAGTAGTATTTAAGGAGAAGTAGTATTGTATTTTTTTCTCTTAGTAAGTACTTCATTGTTTTCTATATGTTTCTGTTTCACCTTACTTTTATGATCGTGTTATACTTTATATAATTATGTATATTGTAACAATGTAAAGCGAATTGAAATGCCAACAGACATGAAATGCGCTATAAAAAAAACAAATTATTATTATTATTATTTTTGATAGCCACAGTAGCCAGTGTAAACAGTTCATGAAAACTTCACTTGTTCCCCCTTCTGGATAAATGTAAGGCTAATTTACCTGCCCTCCCTGCAATATTACGGACTTTCCCCAGGCATCTATATATCCAATATTTCATTGCAAAAGTAATTGTATTAAAAATCTTTATTCGTGGGGAGTTACCGGACAACCCTAAATGAATATCTATCCAGTCGATAGACCTTAATTCCCTTACCTCAAACGTAGCTATTACATTTTGCCATATTCTTTGAACATGTACACACTTCCAGAACAAGTGTAAATATGTTTCTATCTTTTGCTTACAAAATGAGCACAAGTTATCTACAACAAAGCCGAATCTGAATAAATGTTCTCTAGTATATATTGCTCCATGAAGCAGTTCATACGAAATTTTCTTAGTCTGTTAACAAGAGTAACTTTCCTAGGCATACTAAATATCTCCCGACATACCTCATTTGAAAAATCTGAAAATTCCCGTCCATCATGAATCTTCAAGACAAATACATTTTGTAACTTCTCTATAAAATATTCATAAACCTTCCTCGACCTTGGTCGGGTTGGTTTGATCGGCAGTGGAAACCCCCCATAAGCGCAAATTTCACCTTTCTATTTTTTGAATAATCCTTTCATTGCCAGAAATGTATTCCGAGCAATTTCTATTCTTATTTTTATTTCTGCTTCGCATCTGGCATCATCTGTGATATTTTGTCCTAAGTAGATGTAATTACTGACCTGCTCAATGATATGTCCATCGAGTTTCAAACATATTATAGGCTTATTCTCTGTCCTACTAAAAATCATTGACTTAGTTTTCTTGACATTCATGCTTAGAACAAACTCTTCACTTTTGAACTTTACAATATATACATGTTGTAAATCTGCTTCAGTCTCTGCGCAAAATACAGTGTCATCAGCATAACGTAAATTATTAATATTTACACCCCCAATACTACCACCTTTCATATCTGAAATGTCCCTGAATACCAACTATGTGCACAAGTTGAACAGAGATGGGGACATTACGCATCCCTGACGTACTCCTCTTTTGATTTTTGTGTAACCTGTAATTTCATTGTTAATTTTGATGGCAGCTGTCTGCTCCCAGTAAAGTTTAGATATGAGACGTATGTTCTTACCATCTAGATTAATTTTTTAAAAGCTTTCAATCAATTTGTCGTGGTGAATTTTGTCGAATGCTTTAGAGTAGTCAATAAAGCACACATATATTTCTTTATTTACAGCAATATACCTTTCTGTCATCATTCTCATACAGAATATTGCTTCTCTAGTACCACTTTGAGTTCTAAAACCAAACTGTTCCTTACCTACTTCAATGTCAATTTGAATTTTTATTCTGTTGAGAATGATCTTTAAGAGCAACTTGGTTACATGGCTCATAAGGCTAATTGTCCGGAAATCTTCACATACACTTGCCTTAGGCTTCTCTGGAATTGGCACAAATATCGACTTTTTCAGATCTTCAGGAATATGACCTGTATTGTATATTTGACAAATACTAGTCAAAATTTAATGTTCAATCCCAAATTCTTTTAAAGCCACAAGTTCTTCCCGTGTTATCACATCTGGGCCTTCAGATTTAGAAGTTCCCAGTGAATGCAGAACTTGTTTAACTTCTTATTCAAGTATACTTGGACCCTCGTTGTCAGTGATTGGAAGTTCTGGACCTCTATCATAATCAAACAGGTCTTGGATATATTCTTCCCATCTTTGTTTAATATCATCCCTTTCAAAGAGATAAGATGTTCCATCCTTGTTCTTGATACATCCGCTTGCTGCCTCGTCTGTCTTCTTCTTAAAATGCTTGATTTCTCTGTGCATTTCATTTGTTTGGTTTGTCTTGGAGAAATGCTCAATTCTATTTCTAACACATTTTTTATTTAGCCATTCTTCTTTTGCTCTTTTACATTCATTATCAATTTCCTTATCGATGTCTCTGTATGATTTGGAGTTTCTGACTTGCTTTTGCCTCTCCTGCATCAAGTTCAGAATCTTTTCTGTCATCCATGGTTGTTTCGCTAGTTCCTTTTTAGTTGGTAGTGTCTTATTTCTATGCTGAATGCTTTTTTTTCAAGCATTTCCATTCCACTTCTAGTTTCTCAATGTCATTTACTTCATTATTTGTTTGTTTTATTTATTCTGTGACTAGACAATTATACCTATTTCTAACTTCCATAAAGTATTTTTCTGCTATGTCTGTTTTATTTAGAGCTGTGACATCCGGAAGAGGGTTTCTTTTTGTTCTGGGGAGTGTATTCTTTAGCTTTATTTCGATTTCTGCAATCACCGGGTTGTGATCAGAATCGCTTTTCCAGGTGTACGTTCTTCTTTTATGTTGTTGGTAAAAGGTGTTGGTTATCGCTAGATCATATTCCTTACAGAACTGAACAAGTCGATCACCCGGTTCATTACGATGGCCTAGTCCATTATTGTCCAACAATCTTTCCATCCTTACTTTCTCGGACTTTAGCATTCCAATCACCTATCACGCTAACAACTTCTGTTGATTTACAATGCTTTAGCATTTCATCTATTTGATCGTAATACTTTTCTTCTTGTTTATCACTTGAATCACTGGTTGGGGCATACACTTGAATTACTGCTAGGTTTAAACGGTTTAGCTTTCAGCTGCATTAACATCATTCTCTCATCCAGTAACCTAGAATGTGTTAACATTCCAAAATCCAACACCATGTTGGTGTTTTTCTCCTCCAGAGTATATGAAGGTCTAATCATCTCTCTTCACGCATCCATTATCAGTCCACCTAGTTTCCGCAATACCTATAATATCTAGTTTCATCCTATCAGCCTCCTGAATGAGGTTATCTAATTTCCCTGCCTTATACAACGTCCTAACATTCCATGTCGCAATGCGCAGTCGATTTCCTCTTGTTTTCAGGGACAGAGCATCACAACCTAATCTTCCCGAAGGCTTTGAACTAGGTTGGCTATTATAACGTACCTTATTTGCAAAAGGCAGCAACTCTTCCCGAAGTCTATTTACAGCAGGACTAATTGTTCGGGGACCAGTCGGGCTTGCATCTCGTTTTTCTTTCTGTTTGTACTTATTTATGATGTTGCAGACAATACATGGTGAGGTACCAAACTCTCCCATGGTAGCTGGCCGTTGGCTCCATGTGAGCCCATCCTACTATGTCCCATTTGCAGGCCCAAAAATGAAAAGGTTAAATTCCAACGGCATTTGAAAGATAATGCTAATGTAGAACTTCCTTTAAAAAGGTGGGGCTTGAAAATGTCTTCAAGTGGGAAAATAACGACTATTAGTTGTCAAATCGACTTAGGAGCTATAGAGCCAATAAGTAATAGTCTTGATTTTCAGACCATTGTACCGAATGGTCCTACGATTTATGCTGCGCAAAGATTCAATCAGTTTAATTTTGGCCATTACAAGAAGTGGGTTATTGATGTAGACAAATGCTCATGTACCCTTTACAGCTCATGCTATGTATATTATTACCAAAGAAGAAAAAAAGCCAGTCACTCACTCAATAGTGTCTGACAGTGAAGTCAAGCAAGTAAACGGGTTTCCTTGCACAATTTAAATATTAGGACACTGCTAATGTTTAAATTTCACAAATAGGACATACATGACTTACTCATAATTCCTGCAAAGTTCTACAGAATTTGAGGTTGGCTGCCAAAGGTATATAGTACCTTTAACCCTTACTGTACTGGGGGGGGGGGGGGGGGGGCTGGGATCCCCCCCCCCCGACATTTTCGGAGATTGCGCCGCAACCGCTTGGAACTTTGAATTGTCGTTTCATGACTTTGTTTTCCTTAAGTCTTTGCACATCTTGATACCATTTTCGTCGAAATCGGATATACCTGTAAGGTGTTACATAATTAGTATGCGCATGTCATCAAAAAGTGCTATAATAATATTGCATAATATTCATGCACAACTTGTGAATACAGGTTTAGATGTATGAATTGATATTAAATTGCTTTTATAAGTTTTTCAAAGTAACTTGATGAATTCCAGAACAAAAGAATACATTCGAAATAAAACAATAGATATAATAAGAAATTAAAAAAACAGTAAAATACAAAAGAAAATAAATATTTGAAAATCGCATCAAATTTGCATAAATTATCATTATTAATTACATCAAAATAACTATTTTTTTTGTCAGAAAAGAAGTTTCATATGAATAATGAGTTTCATATGAATAATGAGTTTCAACATTCAAAAAGTGGAGTCTGACAATTTTTGTAATGATTCTAGTTCCCTGTACTATTTCCAGATTTGATATTCATGAATGCGTAATTTGCGTATTCATAATTTATGCAAATTAACCTATGCATTTTCACATATCATAAACATAATGAAACCTCATGAATTTGAGATGAAGGAAACATTTATTCAATACTTTTACAAGATTCTTCACAAGTCTTCAGACAAATATGTAGAGTTTTCTTGAATTGCATAAAATTAGCATTTTGCATAATTAACTAGGCTATAACGACAAAAATTTGCATATTAGGAAAAAACTAATTATACCATCTTGTTCCTTACGTAAATATCTACAAACATGCAAATTTTCGTGTTCATCGGACATTAAATCACAGGGGGGGGGGCTCCCATTCCCCCCCATCAATTGTTAAATGTGTAATGAGTAGAACAAGCGAACAAAAACTGTGTAATTTCATCCTTTTTCCAACTGCAAAAATACAGAAAACCCAACTTATAGCATGGAGTAACTCCATGACATCATGGATTTAATAACGGGGCATTAAAACACGCACAAATTAGCGCATTATCCTAAAATGTTGAGTTTTTGTCAGGATCTAATTTTTCTTTTACCAACTCTGGCACACAAATTTATAGGAAGGGCGGAGTACTAAATTGGAAAATTTGTTTGATGCACTACTCCCATTACATTCCCCATATAAAGTTTATAATTTACACTTAAATTTTGCCGGTAATTTGATATTTTGTAATAAATGTGAAACTGGTGCATGCATGGCCTCCGAAATTCCCCACAGTGGAAACGCGGTTCGGAGCATGGAACTTCAAAACAAAGTGGAATGTTACACATCCTATTGTTACGCTTTAGAACTCACGAATGCGTTTGAATAAATTACAAGAGTTACCACTCCTTTCTTTCATCTCCCTGGTTCAATTGTGCTGTCACGGGCATGAAGAGAATGGCATCATGACACATAGCAAGCACCTTAAAGTGCGGGTTCATAGAAAATCACAAATATGGCAAATAGCGTATTACTAGAAACTGGTAAGCTAACAGATGGCCATCATGCAAGTTTTAGGTGAACTACATATCGTGTGGTTTATAAAAATACAAATAAAACAACCTCCATAGCATCTTGGATTTGCGAGAGATTGGCCGGAAAAATAACGATGTTTTAATGCCGTCACAATATGAACCAACCATACCCAAGCAGACGACATCCTATAAAGAATGAACATAATTGCAATGCTTTTATTTCTCATATTATGAGTTTAGTATATATAAATGTGATGGAGTTTTACACCATTCAAAAAGGGATATGACCCCCATTCTGATAACTAAATTATTTTGTTTGTAAATAAATACACTTGAAACGCCGAACATGCCGCGGTGTATGCAGCTGAAAATACAATGGCGTCTTATTTTATTTACAAGGGACGGATTCTTTTCTTTTTTAATCCTTGCATTTTTCATCAAAATAATACCATGTCCCGGGTTTAGAGTGAGGCAATAGATTAAACATTTCGCCTGAGGGTATTGAAGTAAGAGAAATAACTGAAGAAAAGATGACAAAACAGGCACTGAAATTGTGTGAGATGTCATGAGACATCGTCTGCTTGTGCACATCATGTTCAACATGTGACGTCATATCTCAGCAGCGACCGGGGAGCTTTTCAGGTGCCATGTCGGGGCTGTATCTAAGCGTTTTGTAATTGTTAATAATCATTACTTCGAATGTTTCCAAGCATTGGCTTTTGATAACCTTGGCCAATCAAAATGTCACCTTTGCAATAATGACATTAAAGTTAGTTTTTTAAATCAATGAGCCTTCTCTTTAAGCTACGAACTAGCCCTACCGGGGAAAAAATGCCTGATCTTGCTGCACCGTTCTCCAGCAATTTAAGGTACAAGACCAACTAGAACATCATTCACAGGTGCTCTAGTAAGATACCCTACTTACTAGTTACAGCTAGCCCATGTATCATCCAACCTGATCTCCCATATCTCTCAAGGCATCTACAACTACCCATCACCCTGCATGTCGCTGGCTGTACTGTCTACGGCATTACAGTAGCACTTGTGAGACAAGAAGTACTCAAAATTGGCCAGACTATTTTATGCAATAAACAAGGGAAACGCTCTCGGCGGTCTCGCCTGCATTACGCAATTCAATATGATGAAAAATTGAGGTTTGAACATTATTTATAGGCAGGGTGGCCCATAATTATGAGCAAGCCCTAAAATATGAAATTCTCTGAATATAATCAGCATTATGAAGTGAATATTGACTAAGAATCATCATAAGAATTATTTACTATTATTATTTTGTACCAAGATTGATAACTTTCATGAGCTATACGTGAAATGGTGGATCTAATGTTCCGACAAACAGGAGTTGTTTATAAATTGAGTTATTTTTCATTAAGCTATCTCACCTCGTTTTAGTATCCATCCTTCTTTGACTGTTATCGGTGCTTCCGACATTGTTGTTGTTATCTGGTGTTGGGAAGAAATAAAGAGAGAAAATGAGATGACAGCTGCAGGGTACTTTCTATGTTCTATATTTTCAATCAAGATATATAGCTATGGTAATGAAAATGGAGAATTCTTATTCTTGAAATTTGCGTTAGATAGCACAGTTGATGGTTCGTCTCTGTTGCAGAACTCATCTACACCCCCCCCCCTTTTTTCTAATATTTGAAGTTAATTTTTATTGGATACACATATATTAACATATGTAAAAACATTTTGAAATTGAATATAATCTAAAACTTGTATCGAAACCAAAGAGTTTTGTGACTACACTAATGTGTAGCCTATATTATTATTTCTACTAAATATTCATCCCCGACATTCAAACAATAAAACGTTCATCAAATCTGCATATAAACTTAACTTCATCCAGTTTAGAAAACTCTATCACCCCAATTGCTTTTAAAGGTCAAATTCTCATTTCACACACTGGAAAATGTACAGAAGCAATATTTATATTTCTGATTTCCCCAATACAATTACAAAATCTGTAAATAAGTTTATTAATTATTTGGTTAGCAATTCAGTCACAAAAACAGATCAGCTATAATGGTGCAGGCCAACATTGGACTACTATTCATATTAAGGAGAATCCCATTTCGGTGCAGAGTTTTCCATACTGTACCCTTCTCTCAAACGAGATCACAGAGCCCTCAGTAGGCCTGTCTTCATCAGCTCGAGTTGGCCAAATAGCATTATGATTATGAATGACAAAGAAAGCGGACAAAATATACAGTTCCTCAGGTAGACAAAGGAACATCCCTTCACTGCTATTATGTAAAAATGTGTAGAACAGGTGTCACATGCATATTCACTTTTTAATAACCTCCAGATCTCATTCCCCTTGTGACATCATCTGTCAGTCATCAATGAGCTTACTTGAGAAAGTGGTATGTATCTTTGCCGAAGTCGACCACCTGTTACATTACTTAATATAGTGGCAACATACAAGTTGCTATGTCAGACATGCTGTAGCATCACCAGGAAGACAAATGTATAGTACATTATGTATGGAAGCATGCAATTCTATTATGAACGTGTGCTAAGCTGGGGGAAATTACATACCATTGTCTATTCTAGAATATTAGTTTAGTCTGACATGTCTGACATAACAACTTATATGCTCAAAATTTATATTTCACACACTACATAACTCAATGAAATTGATATCAACTTGAAGGTATTTTTATTATCCATCTGTTGACACCAATTCCATTGGTGATTAGAGGTTTTATCTTTGAAACTCGATGTAAACACACTAAACACGTCCTCAATACATTAATACACATACAGTTAATACACATTTGGACAAAAATGTAGTTTTTGTGGAAATCAAATCAATAACTTTGGGTTGCTATAACTTTCACTGAAAAGAGATATAAGCCTCACCTTTGCAAAGGATATTTTCCTTGTAGATGGACAAATTCCTGGAAAGTTACGGAAAAAGGTACCTCTCCGATTTCGATACATGTATATGGAAAATAACAATTTTTGATGTTTAAAATTCAATATTTCGAAAAAGATCGCAAAAAATCATGTGTTTTACTTAATTGTTTATGTTGGTTGATCCCAACAAATTACTATTATTCGTCAAAAGGGCCTATTTTTTGGACGCCCCCTCCGACTTAGTGGTGTTCACTACAAATGATTAAAAAAAACACCTCTGAAAGAGACCTAAAGTTTTTTAGTTTTAAATATTAATAGTCTACTAACCAAAAGGCAAAGCTTCAGATCAGTTCACTCTTCTGTTCAGTCTCTACTAGTCTCAAATCTGTATCGATGTAGAACGAAAGCTTCAGTCTCCGATATCGACGGTTGTTCTGCTGAGATTACATCTGGCTCCTCTGACCGCCTCTGTACATAATAAAGTTAGGTTACAACCAGCGCTGACAGTTGTCGGCGGACAAATGTTGATGAAACGCCTTGTTGTCTGCTGCCTCGAGATCACTGGAGCGAAGAAAGATAACAATGTATAGCAAGAATCCCTATTCAGTGAAGGTTTATCATTTCTATGCAAATGCTTCTTCTACCATCTTAACCAGTGGTGCGTTTCAAACTCCGAATGGTGTGGGCATCATCCCATGGTTGTGTCCAGTATTAAGGGCGTGTTTTGCTACTTGCTGACTTATCTGAGGGCCCCAGGGGCGTACGCAGGGGGGGGGGGGGGGGTTTGGGGGTTCAAACCCCCCCTTTGGTATTTTTATGTGTGTAAACCCCCCTAAAAAAAACTAAAACCCCCCCTTCCTTTTTTTTTTTTTGTTGTTTGTTTGTTTAAATTAAAAAAAAAAAAAATTATGCCCACGGCTAACGTAAAGTGACCTTACCCCCCCCCCCCCCCACGAAAAAAAAAAATGTCAAATTTTCAAATTTCGAGACCAAAAAAAAAAGTGTCCTCTTGTGACATCATCTGTCAGTCATCAATGAGCTTACTTGAGAAAGTGGTATGTATCTTTGCCGAAGTCGACCACCTGTTACATTACTTAACACAGTGGCAACATACAAGTTGCTATGTCAGACATGCTGTAGTATCACCAGGAAGACAAATGTATAGTACATTATGTATGGAAGCATGCAATTCTATTATGAACGTGTGCTAAGCTGGGGGAAATTACATACCATTGTCTATTCTAGAATATTAGTTTAGTCTGACATGTCTGACATAACAACTTATATGCTCAAAATTTATATTTCACACACTACATAACTCAATGAAATTGATATCAACTTGAAGGTATTTTTTATTATCCATCTGTTGACACCAATTCCATTGGTGATTAGAGGTTTTATCTTTGAAACTCGATGTAAACACACTAAACACGTCCTCAATACATTAATACACATACAGTTAATACAAATTTGGACAAAAATGTAGTTTTTGTGGAAATCAAATCAATAACTTTGGGTTGCTATAACTTTCACTGAAAAGAGATATAAGCCTCACCTTTACAAAGGATATTTTCCTTGTAGATGGACAAATTCCTGGAAAGTTACGGAAAAAGGTACCTCTCCGATTTCGATAAGACACCCAACTACGAGAAGGAAGAAAATGAAATTGAACTGGAAGCCCGACTGCTGAGAACACAGCATTCTTCCAGAATCTCGGAGAGAGAGAGTGAGAGAGTGATACATGTATATGGAAAATAACAATTTTTGATGTTTAAAATTCAATATTTCGAAAAAGATCGCAAAAAATCACGTGTTTTACTTAATTGTTTATGTTGGTTGATCCCAACAAATTACTATTATTCGTCAAAAGGGCCTATTTTTTGGACGCCCCCTCCGATTTAGTGGTGTTCACTACAAATGATTAAAAAAAACACCTCTGAAAGAGACCTTAAGTTTTTTAGTTTTAAATATTAATAGCCCGGCCCCCCCACTCAGTGTTATTTAGGGTACGCATATGCGTGTTCCAACCGACCCCCCCTTTTCAGCAAAAGTCCGGTGTGTAAAGTCAATACGGCTCGACCTTTTTCTTTTGTATACGAGCCTTTTTCCGCACCCCCCCTTTTCAGCAAAAGTCCGGTGTGTAAAGTCAATACGGCTCGACCTTTTTCTTTTGTTACGAAAAGGACATTTTGGCAACACGCATGCGGTCATTTTGAAACCTGAGTGGGGGGGCCGGGATTAATAGTCTACTAACCAAAAGGCAAAGCTTCAGATCAGTTCACTCTTCTGTTCAGTCTCTACCAGTCTCAAATCTGTATCGATGTAGAACGAAAGCTTCAGTCTCCGATATCGACGGTTGTTCTGCTGAGATTACATCTGGCTCCTCTGACCGCCTCTGTACTTAATGAATAGGGTAGGTTACAACCAGGGGGCGTTTCATGAAACATAATAGTCGATGGTTTTCATCATGCATTTTCACTGACAATTTTCCAGGCCTCTGATTGGTCACATTTAGTCAGCGCTGACAGTACTGTTGTCGGCGGACAAATGTTGATGAAACGCCTTGTTGTCTGCTGCCTCGAGATCACTGGAGCGAAGAAAGATAACAATGTATAGCAAGAATCCCTATTCAGTGAAGGTTTATCATTTCTATGCAAATGCTTCTTCTACCATCTTGACCAGTGGTGCGTTTCAAACTCCGAATGGTGTGGGCATCATCCCATTGAATGTTGTGTCCAGTATTAAGGGCGTGTTTTGCTACTTGCTGACTTATCTGAGGGCCCCAGGGGCGTACGCAGGGGGGGGGGGGGGGGTTGGGGGTTCAACCCCCCCCTTTGGTAAATTTTCAAATTTCGAGACCAAAAAAAAAAAAGTGTCCGCTTACCACCCCCAAAGCAAAATAAGCCCACTCAATAATTAATAAATATATATATATATATATATTCAAACGTCATAGCGATTCATGAGGCATTTTGAAAGTTTTAAGAAAATTTCTTCAAATTCCAGGAAAATTGGGTGTTCTTTTTCAGGAAAGTCTATCCAAACGAGTGGAAGCACTGCATGCATGACTGTTGGCTCTGTTTTTCAAAACTGTAACAATTCTCCTTGTATCAGATATAGACCCAAAACAAGCATCATTATCTTCAGTATATAAGTGTCATTTCGGACTTTCAGCTTTCATAGAAATCACTTCTGGACCGTCAAAGAATAAACTTTGAGAACCACTGGCCAACGCATTATAATACACATCAGGACCAGCTTGACAAGGAGAAAGTTATCGATCTCAACGGAGTGTCAATTTTTTATGACTTTCTTCTTTGTTCGATTTCTACAATCTCCCCCCTGGATTTGTCTGCTTCCACTAAGACTAAACTTTTTTTAACGAAGGGATGCCAATTAGTAGGCGTGAAAGAGAGAGAGAGAGAGAGAGAGAGAGAGAGAGAAAGGAGATACAATGTCAGGAAAGAGACTAGAGAAAAAACGGGAAAAAACGGGGAAAAATAAAACATTGTGCTCAGGGCGGCGCTCGGTAGGGGGGTGCCTTTTTTACGTTTGAAAAGTGACATTTTCCTTTTTAAGCAGTAACCCTTCCCCTTCTAATACGTGCTTATTTTCACCTCTGATAACAATTTATACTCATTGAGAGGAAAGGGGTAAAACTATACATTTCTCAGCGGCGGTAATACCAGAATTTTTCAAAGGGGGGGGGGGGTCGAAGGCAACGAGTGCGCGAAGCACACTGCAATCGCCCCTAAACGCTAGCCCTACTGGATTGGGTCAAGAGACAGACCACATAATTATACAGAGCACATATTTATATATAAATGAGTTGTTTGAGCTTATTTTACTTTCTAATGGATCCGTTCAACATGGTAGAGATTTGGGGGGGGGGGGGCCTGGCAGAGTCCTTGCTGGGGGTTCCGGAGCAAAGCCCCAGGACGCTCTCGAGTTTGGCAATTCAAAACATCTAGATAGTCGTCGTGGGCGATAAAAACTCTAATCCATCCCTTGAAATTAAAGGTCTAGTGCCCATATTGAGTGCTCTTTTTAAAGTGCAATAAAGCCCTCATTAAGGCATTCCATCTCATTCAGTAGTAGATTACGACCTTAATACCGTAGACAACACTCAATGGGAATATGGGATGATGCGAAGACAATGGGGATTGCTACGATCGACGCCAGGTCGACGTCCTTTTAATACACTGCCTTGAATGGGACGTCACACGCAGGGGCGTACGCAGGGGGGGGGGGGAAGTTTAGGGGTTCAAACCCCCCCCTTTGGTATTTTTATGTATGTAAACCCCCCTAAAAAAACCTAAAACCCCCCCCCCCCCCCCCCTTTGTTTTTTTTTTTTTTTTTTTTTTTTTTTTTTTTTTTTTTTTTATTATTTAAAAAAAAAAAAAAAAAAAAAAAAAATTATACCCACAGCTAACCTAAATAAGGTGACCTTACCCCCCCCCCAACGACAAAAATGTCAAATTATGAAATTTCGAGACCAAAAAAAAAAAATAATGTGTCCGCTTACACCCCCCCCCCCCCCCCCCCCCCCCACTGAGCGACTTTTCGGCTGGCTGAGTCGTTGCGATTTTTTTTGACCTCCAAAAAAAAAAAAAAGTGTCCGCTTACTTCTGGTCAAGAATGGTAAAAGAATCTGTCTTCCTTAAAAGGATTAAGTCCTTCACTACTCTTAGGGATAGTTACATTTCTTCGCTCCATCAGTGATCTCGATGCACAACAGACAGCAAGAAGAAGGTATTTCAATTATCCATTTGTTGACACCAGATCCATGGTAATTAGAGGTTTTACTTATAGGTTATAAGTTATATAGTTAACTCGGTGTAAACACACCAAACACGTCCTTAATACACGTATTATTCATGCAGTTAAAACACATGTGGGCAAAACTGTCGCTTTTGTGGAAATCAAATCAATAGCTTTGGGTTGCTATACAGGCGCGGATCCAGGGGGCGAGCGGGCCTTGCCCCCCCCCCCCCCCGCAAAAAAAAGAGAGAGAGAGAGAGAGATATAGAAGGAAAAGAAGGGGAAGAGGAGAGAAGGGGAAAGAAAGAAGAGAAAGAAGAAAAGAACGGGTGAACAGAAGGGGAGAACAGTTGCGATTTGTTTTTCTTTTTTCTTTTCAATTTCATTTTATTGTTCATATTTCACATTTTACAATCTTCATTTACAACACATTGATACACTAAGTTTCAGGTAATTTAGTGTAGACACAAAGGAAATGCATCAAATGAAGTTATATACTTGCCTTCGACTAGTTCACGACAAACCATTCACTTATAAAACATTTAAATACGTAATTGCTATTGGTGATTTATATATATATATATATATATATATATATATATATATAATAGAATTATAAATTCAAATTGAAAAAAATATAAAAGTATTTGCATTATTCAGCAAACATTGATGGAGCACAGAGTGCAAAATGCTTGAATGTTGTATATAACAGCCCTGACCAGGATGTATCACAGGTGTTTATTGAAAGTACCTGTATCTTTTCAGATCACGGAAATAAGGAGGAGTAAGATATTTATAAATTTGGATATTCATTAGTTCATTTACCAGCTGCTGTTTTCACTTTGTACTTACAACATGCAGGTGGTTTTTAGTGGTGTATCGAACTCTGTTTAATGTTTTTATTTAATAATAATAATAAAAATAATAGTGTATGTGTCACAAATAAGGTATCAAAATATGCCTCATCTGACGGTAATTGACACTCCGCACCCTGAACCCCATCAGGGGCCCTAAGGCGAGCCACTGAATGCTCATCTGATCGTAATTTATTGCGTTAAACCCCTGAGTTTCCGGGGGCGGATAAGGTATCAAAATATGTTCATGTGACCGCAGGCGCGTAGCCAGGGGGTGGTGGGGGCGGCCCCCCCCCCCCAAAAAAAAAAAACGCCGGCCAAAAAAAGAGGACATAGGAAGAAAACGGAGCAGACAAAAAACATTTTTGAAATTCAGACAAGGATTATTTTCGAGAACGGTACAACGAATCGTCTTGTTTATTGAGATTACAAAGCTTCCACGCTTCGCGCAGGAGGTGGCGGAACTGAATTCAGACGAGGATTATTTTCGAGAACGGTACAACGAATCGTCTTCTTTCTCTAATGATTTAATGAAACGTTAAAAGCGCGGGAGGGGGAAAACTGTATTCAGACGAGGATTATTTTCGAGAACGGTACAACGAATCGTCTTCTTTCTCTAATAATTTAATGAAACGTCAAAGCTTCGGCGCTTTGCGGAGGAGGGAGGGGGAAATCGCCCCTCCCTGCACCCCCTCCCCATTCAATGCTGGTACGTACCAATATTTGGCTCACATAATTCCAAATTCTTCTTCTTCTTCTTCTTCAAAATAATCTGCCTCCTTCACTGCTGAAGATTTTTGCAGATATGGGCGAGTGCATGTGTGTGGCGACATGGGGATGCCCAGGTGTGCAGGTGAGAGGTGTATACATAGTGCCAGTAAAAAAATTGCCGGAATTTACTTCCCCCCCGGTCTTTAGTTGTCGCTGGAAGGCTTCCACTGATGGAGCCAGGACAACCTCAAGAGGGAGAGCGTTCCACTGTCGAACAGTGCGAGGAAAGAAGGAGTGAAAGTGTAATTGCTCTGTTCGTGACTGCATGACAAGATAAATACAGTAAAGACGAGACGATCTTGAGTTCTTACGACTGTTGCCGTTTGGATGTAGTGGTGGATGTCAAATTTAATCAAAGAGTGGTGCATCTTGTACAGTAAGGTGAGACGTTGATGCTCTCTTCTCTTCTGGAGGGAGGTCCATCCAAGTTGACTCAGCGTGTCAGAGACGCTAGATGTGTGATGATAGCGGCTGAGAACATATCTCGCTGCTCGTCTCTGGACCATCTCCAACTGGTTTACACATCTGATGGTGTGCGGATCCCAGACAGCACTCCCGTACTCAAGAAGAGGGCGAACGAGAGCCTGGTATGCAGTGGTCTTAAGCCGAGTGGAGTTGACACGCAGGTTCCTAATTCTAAGAAAGGCTAGGGTGTTGTTTGCCTTCTTGCAAGTGGCAGATACATGCTGTGTCCAGTTGAGGTCAGCAGTGGGAGTAATGCCAAGGTATTTGGCAGCTGACACAGACTCCAAGATTTCTCCATTGAGTGAATAATGATGGACATACTTGGTCTTCTTCCTGGAGACAGTTATGACCTGGCATTTCTTTGGATTTAGTGCCATCATCCACTTGCTTGACCACCTACAAAGCTGATCAAGATCCTGCGCTGTAGCAAGACTGCATCCTCAGGTGTCTGGATGGTATGGTACAGAACCGTGTCATCGGTGAAGAATCTGACTTTCGTTGAAAGTTGGTTTGGCAGGTCATTTATGTAGAAGAGGAAGAGGCAGGGTCCGAGTACTGACCCTTGAGGCACACCTGACTGGACCTCTACCGTTGATGACGTATGACCATCCAGAACAACTTGCTGCTTACGGTTGGAGAGGAAACTGGATATCCAGTCAATGTTGTGGCCTCTCACACCATAGTATTCCATCTTCTTCAGAAGCCTCGATCTGGTGACCTTGTCGAAGGCTTTACTGAAGTCGGTGATTACTATGTCCGTCTGATTGTTGTCCTCCATGTTGTTCAAGAGGTCGGTGACAAAGCCAGTCAGTTGGAGTTCACACGACTTCTTAGCTTAAACCATGTTGAAGTGGGCATCAGAGGATACTTCTGCGTGCATGACCCATGATGTTAATTTGGCCCCCCCCCCCCTAAGAAATCCTGGTTCCGCGCCTGGCTATAAATGTTCACTAAAAAGAAATATAAGCTTCTCCTTATTCAGCGGCTGGCTGAGTCGTTGCGAAATTTTCGGCCCGGTGTAAAAATGTTAAAACTCCCCCGGCCCCCCCCCCCCCCTCGGAAAAATCCTGCGTAAACGAGCCTGTACAGGATATTATACATGTACATGGACGAATTCTTGGAAAGTTACAAAAAAAGGGCACCTCTCCGATTCTGATTTATGGAAATTAACGTTTTTTTGTGGATAAAATTCAATATTTCGAGAAAAATAATCCCCAAAACATGTGAGATCCCATCTATATTACTTGCATAGCGCATACCGCGCGCTGAGGGCGTTTTCAACCACCTGCAATTGTATGATCTTACTAAATCTTAGTCGGAAGTGAAAGGTAAATGATGACATTTTCTTTCTTTGTCTTGTAAATTAATAATTATTTCTGATAATTTAAGTTTCTTGAGTTTAATTCAGTTAATACCTCATTTTGGGGGGCTTTTGCTGGTACTGAAGGGCTTGCATATTGTGTCGAACGAACTTGTTAAGAATAGATGTTGTGGTCCTGCCTGTGTTGGCTGTGGGAGTGCCAGCGAAGCGTCAAGCTTCTAGCTGCGGGAAGAGCCGGGGAGACACGCCTCCCTGTCCGTGTATGTTTAGATCCTCGGCTGGTCTACTTAGTACTTGTTTTCATTAGACTTTAACAAGTTAATATAGTTAATACATTTTTCTTATCCATTTGAAGCATTTAAAACCCTTATTGTCAAATTGTAAAATATGGCCTCCAGTTTAGGCCCTGTCTGCAAGTATAATTAAAAATCTCTGATTGCACGTTTTGGAGTTCAGACAATTTGAGGTTTTTTTTCTTCTGCATTTGGATTAGGAATTTAAAACTAAAAAGATTTGTTTGTTGTTGACAGACTGAAGTTAATTCTTAAATGTTGGCAAACTTGGTTAGCATTCCATGCAACATGGTATAAAATTTAAAAAATATAATAATTAATAATAATATGACAAGAAATCTACTTCTCACATTCATGACATTGTGTAGACAGAAATAACCATCTGATTTGGGTCATTTCTTTAATAAAACTGACATTTGTTGACATTCCCCAATACAGATGGTAACCCAGAGATCTCGTACCGTGCGGGTAGCTATAGCCAACAATGTACAGCTTTTCGTTCAAAACATTTTCTCCCCGATTTTCTTTATTTAGATCTAATTTTCTGATTTCTAAATCAGATGTAAATTAGGTCGGTATATCATTTGTCCTAATTACAGTTATCAAAATTTGATAACTTAATATTAAATGTATAATTTACGGACTTACTTATATGAATTATCCAATTTGTATCTCAGAACTGTGAAACAGTACGTTCATGCACTCGAACATAGGGCTATATGACCCGGCGGCCAAAATATTTCCGGGTCAACCTACCGAAACATAGCCAAATGGCCAATCAGAGCACTCGTTTCGTGGGAGTTCGTTATTCAAGCCGGGCTGACTCGTACGTAGCTACGGTAGCTATTGGACGTTCGAAGCCAAATGGCCAATCAGAGCACTCGTTTCGTGGGAGTTCGTTATTCAAGCCGGGCTGACTCGTACGTAGCTACAGTAGCTATTGGACGTTAGAAAAGAAAAAATGAATATTCATCAACTAAAACCAAGACGGATAATTTTGACGACGAGACTTTCTCGGATTAATCATTAATTTAGGATCTAAATGAGCGAGCTATCGTAAGTCAAATAAGCTATATATATGTTATTTTTAATTTTTATTATAATTGCAGCAGTTATGAGGATGTAAAGAGTGAAAATCTTGTTGCATGTCTCATTCATCGCGGTCCGGTCAAACCGAACCATTTGTTCCGTACAGTCCCGTACAGTCCCGATAGGCCATACTTCAGTCTCTATAATCGGAGGTCTAGTGGAGCCAGACGTAGTCTCAGTGGAACAACCGACGATTAGAGAGACTGAAGTTTTCGGTCTAGACATTGTGATGCTACAAATGATTGACATTAAATTTGACCAGTTGGCTCAGTCGGTAAAGCGTCTGTCTGTCGAACCAAAGATCCAAATCCCACTCGGGTGAATGAATGAAGCCTGCGTTGAGTGTTAACGTGCCCCTCCCCTTATCATAGACGCAGGCTATGTTAAGTGGAAAACACTCCGTCCCTCGGATAGGACGTTGAATGGAGGCCCCGTGTAGAGAAGAGTCACTACCTTTGCACGTTAAGAACCCACTGCACTATTCGTATAAGAGTAGGGGGAAACCCCGGTGTAGTGGTCCACCTGCACACACCCCAGTATAGTACAATAATACTCTGTAAAGAGGTATGTACTCAAAATGGAAGAAGAAGAAGATCTGTAGCTTACATAGCGCATGTGCAAATCGTTTATCCGATCTTGGCAAATCGCAGCCTCATTTTACGAAATTGGCGCTGACAAAGGCCCTTCTTATTGGCTATCGCCGTTTTCCATTCACTTAAGCACAATGCTGTAAGATATTTATGTGACGAGCAGGCTTGCGATTTTCTGTTTTTTTCCAAAATTATGATATTTCAGTCAAACTCTCTATTTGTTATTATTTTTTGACTTAAGTATTTCACTTAAGTTTAAGTCTCACGTAACTACTTTTTAAGTTTGAACAATTCTCATTTTCGTCATATTTAAGGTACAAACAGGAAATTTATTCTGAGATGTTTGTTAATTTTTCTATTTTATGTGTGTGCAATGCTGTGGTGTGACGTAATATTACGTATTGACTTTGCCATTGAACTTAAGTTGCGCTTAAGTTAAGTAGGCGCTCTCTCACTCGAATTTGAAGCCACACGAGCGGATCGGCCAATGAGAGCGCGTAAACTCACTGTACAGCGCTCAATGCGCAAAGTTCTTCGTTCAATGTCTAATCTTCCAATGATTTTCCTTCAGAAAACAGAAAACAGAAGCGAAATGGGACGGAAAAGTAAACGGAAGGCCAATCCTGGCCCAGATGAAGTGTCTAAAGCAGACAGGAAAGAACTGATCAAACTGTGTGGACAAGTTATTGACTGTAAGTAGTAAGACTATACTGGTAATTTGATTTCAATCAGCATCGTTGAACTTTTAGTTTTCCAAAATAGAAATTGATGTTTTCATTGGGTTGAGTTCTATTTACTTTGAAACAAACAAATCGACAATATTATTACGGTAATTCATCATAGGATCTATAGCATTATTATAGGAAAGTCAACCGCCTACTAATTCATATATTTGGTAAATTTGTTTCTCTCATGGTCTGTGAGAGATATAGGGTAGTCCCATGTACATCTTTCTGTGTATAGTGCTTGTAACTTTACGAAGAATGGGCCAAATTTCTTATCATTTTGATGATTCCAGAACCTTGCAGATGCTAGATGCTAGATGATCAACATTTTCTGATCGATTCCACAACGTTTCTTTCACAATGCAATCGCATGACCATAACTGGTCTTTACCTTTAATGACAAACTTTAAACTACAATGGCATACAAATAAAATCTGGTTAAATGATAATAATAATAATAATAATTACATTTATAGGGTGCTTAATACAGGCATTTCCAAGCGCACAGATGATATGGTCTGACAAACTCAGTATAATTATTCAACATGTTCAATAGCTTAAAGGTAATCTTGAGCTTTGGTATGGGCATCGTATGTCGAGAGAACATGGCTTTAATTCATTGTGGATTCTTTATCCTGCAGTTAAACGGGTTGTTTGAACCAGAAAAATTAAAGGAACCTCACAAAAACTTGCTGGAAGTCATCTTCAATAAAAACCACAAGTCTCATTTGCACATAGTGACCTGTGTTAAGTACATGGTGTTGGACTGTCGGGCCTACTAACCTTGAATTCCTTATCTTTCTGTGACCATTACTCCCTAAACATTTTCTTCCAAAATCATTTGGCACATGTCCTTCCAAAATCATTTGGCACATGTATGTCCTTTATTTGTAATCTTGAACATTCAGTGAAAGTTTTGTTTGATTCTGTGAGAGTTTATTTTCTATCATTACCAGAACTTAAGCTGATCTTTAAAAGCAACAGAATAAAATATAATATTACTAATACAATACAATACATAATATACAATATAATACAATACAATTCAGTTGAATGGAATTAACTACTTGTGTGCGCCTCCAGTATATATTATAACTTATTAAAAAGGTGGGTTTTTAATGATTCAATGGATGGGGCATTTTGAATATGGGGTGGGAGTTTGTTCCAGATCATTCAGCAACTCAGTATTGATTATGTTGCTCTAAATTGAGCTGGGTTTACCTTATGTGTGTGTTGTGTACATTTCTCCTGCCTTTCTTTACAATCTCTCTTTCTCTCTTTCTCTCTGTCTTTATCCCCTCCCCCACTCCTCTCTCACTCTCTCTTGCTTTTTTCTCTTAATCTCTCACCCTCTTCCACCTTTCTCTCTTCTCTTCCTGTCCTCATTCTCTCACTCTCTCTCTATCTCTTTCTCTTACAGTTGCTGCTACTCCAAGCCCACCAACCCCTGGCGAACAATGGGAAGAATTCCTTCAGATACACAACTTGATTGAGAAAATACGCAAAAGGCAGAATGGTGAGCCCCTATCAAGAAATCTTGATAACATAACAAATTGTGATAAAAAGAAAACAAATTGTGATAAAAAGAAGACAAATTATGTTATTTACCTTCCCTACAGAAGATAACACCAGACTTATGATAAGTGTTCACAGGAAAGTTGTTATCATTATGATTTCCTAAATATTTTTGGTACCTTGTATATTCTAGTGGCGGGAGAGCCAATGCAGCAGTCGGACCGAGAAGTACACTTTGAGACATTCTTCAAGTGGCTCAACACGAATGGAGTTACAACAGATGCTGTCAAGATGGCCAAGTTTGATGAGGGATATGGTCTCCAGGCCACACAAGATATCAAGGTGACCATCATTGAGAATAATTTAAAGGGCACTCCAAACTTTGTGATAAGTTTGTCTGTAAAAAAGCGGAAAATTTAGATAACGTAAACAGAGTGGCAAAATTTTGAAATAGACTCGAGAAATAATTAGAAAGTTATGAGATCACTGAACCAATGTGATTCTTAAATTGGCAGTTTGGTCAATTGATTGTGATGTAGTCACAGCAAATTCTCCTGTTTGCTGGTGTCACGACTGGATATATCCAGAGGGCTTTTGATATGTTATACTATAATGGGAAACCTGACCAACTCTAAAAAAAACAAGTTATTGAAAGACATTGTTTAGGTTAAAGATAAAGGTGAGTTCTGGTAATGCAATTGCATTGTGAAAGAAAAGGTGTGGAATGGATCAGAAAAAGCTGATCATGTAGCATGTAAGTATTGGTGTGCACTGTAAGGTTCTGGAATCATCAAAATCTTAATAAATTTGGCCCAGTATTGGTAAAGTAACAAGCACTGTACACAGAAAGATGTATATGGGACTACACAAATGGTGTCGGGCTAGTACTACCTGATTTTCTTATCTTTCTATGCTCATTACTCAGCCAATTATACACTTTCTACCAAAATTGTTTGGCACATGACATTTATTTGTAATCTTGAACATTCAGTGATCAAGATTAAAAGAATATAATTTTGTTTATAAATCTTGATTATCTCATTCTGGTAAAATACTCATAAGGAGTACAAAATACAAAATATGAATATCTATCAACCAGTTTACTTATCAGATGACCTGGATTACAAAACTGTTAAATACAAAACATCCCTTTAAATGACTCATAATTGTTTCAACCAGTCATAAAACTGCTCATACTTATTAAGTACCACTTTAATGTATATGCTGTTTCATAGCTACATGTATAAGCTCATAGTGGGTAGTATATCGATGCTTATCAAACAAGGACAATTACTTTGTGCAATACAAGACATTCATCCAACCTAAAAAGTGCCCTAAAAACAAACAAAATATCACTTACAGTCTGTCTGAAAAAAATTACCTTGACCGGTTGTTTAACCTGGCATCTTGGCATTGACCTTTGGTAGGCACTGCCCAGCAAAAGCCTTACAGCCACCTTGTAGCCAAACACATTTGCTTTTGCATGTACCACGCCTTGCCTTGGCTTGCTTGATACATTGAACCAACCTAGCATTGAGTGCAGAAGTGCTGTAGCATGACAATGAAAACATATTTAGCATGTTTTGTGCTTAACCAACCAGTTTAATTATTCAGAACCTTTGTGCTGTAGCTACAATAAACACCTGACAGTGTAATCTATGCTAATCATTCTGACAATCATATAACAATGTCATTTATTTTTGCTCCCCTAAGCACCTTCTCCTGGGGGCACTACTAAAATTATATTAAAATCATATTATGGATAACATATAATAATGAAAGATAATCCTGTAAAATACATTTTGAGAAATGGTTATCTGCTGGACACAGAGTGATTTGGTAAAATAAGCAATTTGCATAGACACTAACCCAAGTTATCTTTAGCTTTATATCCAATGAGTAGAGGTATTATATAAGCATCCATTGGAGATATATCTTATTTTCCTGACAGCAAGACAAACTGTTGGGTTGGGTTTGGGGGTACACAACATGTGATGATTACGGTACATGTGTTTCCAATTTCTTATTCCAATAAATTATCACACCCCAATCATTTTTTTAAATATTTATGTGGTATTGAGTGCATTAACTCTTCTTCTTTTTTGTCTACAAAGATGGATCAAGAGCTGATGAACATCCCAAGGAAAGTAATGATGACTGATCAGAATGCCGTAGATTCACCCACAATAGGTAGGTAATCTCATATTTGCTCTGATGACCTTTGTTCCAGTGATATTTGCCCTGGTGACCTTTGTTCCAGTGATATTTGCCCTGGTGACCTTTGTTCCAGTGATATTTGCCCTGGTGATCTTTGTTCCAGTGATATTTGCCCTGGTGACCTTTGTTCCAGTGATATTTGCCCTGGTGACCTTTGTTCCAGTGATATTTGCCCTGGTGACCTTTGTTCCAATGATATTTGCCCTGGTGACCTTTGTCCAGTGATATTTGCCCCCGTGACCTTTGTTCCAGTGATATTTGCCCTGGTGACCTTTGTTCCAGTGATATTTGCCCTTGTGACCTTTGTTCTAGTGATATTTGCCCTGGTGACCTTTGTTCCAGTGATATTTGCCCTGGTGACATTTGTTCCAGTAATATATTTGCTCTGGTGACATTCCCTCTGGCGATATTTGTTCCAGACTTTATGTTGTCAGAAGTTTAGGGTTAGGGTTGCAATTAAGTTTGGTGTTAGGGTTAGGTATAATATCCAGGGTTGAGGTTTGGAATTGGGTTGGTTTCTGAAATGGACAGTTGAGCAATTGCTGCCGTCACATGTGTCATGGAACCAATAGGTAAATACTTATTCATGGTTGGCCTCATTCTCTCATTTACTACCAGGGAAATATCCATGCTACTACATTTTATTACCCCTGCTAAATGTCTAAAACAACAACCATGATGCTACTATTTCACCATGAATTTTAAAAAGAAAGTGATCCACTTTTCCAAGAACGCTATCAACCCACTGATGGCAAGAATCTGTTCTGTTCCTGTATTACCGGTATGTCTTTGGAAATGAAGAAATTCAGTTAGTCAGTCAGTATTGTAGTGCCTTAATGCTCAGTCTGGGCCTCAAGGTACCCTAAGCCCCATTTTTTTTTCCATGCCTTGGTCTAGAGGGTTTAGGCCTTTACTGCAAATACTCTTGTTGATGCGTTTCAGTTACCGGTAGTCAGTTTGTAAAATGTTTGCTTCTTGATATCTAGTGGTTGAAGAAAAGTACTGGGGGGTGTTTCACAAAGATCCTAAGTAGAACTTAACACTAAGTTGGACTTAAAAATTATGGACAGCCATTGAAGCCTTAAAATGAGATATATTCAAAAGCAGAAATTCAAGTATTTTAGACTTTTTTTTTGTAAATTCTACATCAAGAAAATGAAATCTCCTTGATGATAAAAAAATATGAATGATTTGAACCAACATTTTATGCCTTTCAAAATAACTTTTACAAAATATTTTCAAAGATGCTAATGGCTTTCCATAATTTTTAAGTCCAACTTAGAGATAAGTTCGACTTAGGATCTTTGTGAAACACCCCCCTGGTATAGAAACAATTGATTGCTGATATCTTTGTGTGTTGTGATGTTTGATGTTTGCAGGGGACCTGGTTCGAGGAGATCGTCTTTTGAAAGGAATGCCCAACGTATCACTAGCTATCTTCATTCTCTCTGAGAAGTTGAAGTCTGACTCCTTCTGGAAACCATATCTGGGTATCCTTTTTGAAAAACTTAAGCTTGATATTCTTCCTTTTTTTTAAAAAAGAATTATTTTTAAAGCCCCGGTAACAGTGCTCATATTGTCTGCTAAATGTTTTAAAGTTGTTTTATACATTTATGACATCATGTAGTTGATTTACAATGTCTGGTGGATATAAATTGAGACGTGTTGAGATCTTCCAGAGTTACATTTATATGTTTTATTTTGGGTGCACATACGGTAGAACCACTTAATTCTAGACACTGTCTTATCAGGTTGACAGTTTACAAATATTAAGAAAATTATTTGGAAAAATTACCCCCAAATTGATATTCAATTTCAACAGTAGAGTAAGGATTTTAAAAAAAAAGACAAAGGCTTGAAGTTTTGTATAGAAACTGAAGTAGAGTAAATTGTAATTTATACCCTGCATGCAATAGTAACGCAGCTGCCGCCCGCAACATTGTTAATTTAATTACTCATTATTCCTCAGTATCATTTGAGGTGTTCACATTTGTACAAGCATTGCTTTTTAGTGGACCCCTCTGTTTCCAACATGTATTTCTACATTTGTTGTAAATGTTTATAATTGATTGGTAATGTTTTGTTGGAAACATTAATAAATTGAAATTGAACATTGCTATTGTTCTCAGCCTTGACCTTTGTTCCTCAGACGTCCTTCCTTCATCGTACAGTCTCCCGCTCTATTTCACGCCCGATGAGATACAGCTCTTTCAAGGGTCTACGATGTATGGTAAGATTGCCCCAGGCTAATGCTGATTTGTTTGTCTTTCTGTTTCCCGTTCCCCCTTCTCTATCTCTCCCCTCTCTCTTTCTCTTTTTGTATTTCGCCTTTTAATGAGATTAAAGATAAAGACCAGTTCTGGTCATGCGATTGCATTTGCGTTTCCAAAACTGGTCTTTACCTTTAAACTGCCATGAGTCACATACACCCCTTTCAAGATGATTTAATGTAGCCCTGTAAAAAAAAGTAATGTGAAAATAAATTTCAAAAAACAGTTGTTTGGTTCTGTTTTTCGAGACGTAATGTTCCACCGCTCACTGACTTTACGTGAATTTAAAAAAAAAGAAATGCTCACCCGCTTTGAGAAAGGCACTATTGAGAAATACGTAAAGCATAACAATAATTTGAGAGGGTATAAAATGCCCTCCCATTT